>NW_005054414.1:899165-904917 GCF_000277835.1 Geospiza fortis | reverse complement strand
TAGGGAAAGGAAAAATAGCTACATGAAGAGTATTAGTTCATCTTCAATTTGTGCAAACTCAAAAATAAAAAAAAACTAGAAACCACAAATGAAGAATGAAAACAAAATTAATGTGATTTTGCCCACTGGCAGTTAACAGAGTGACACTCCACTGTAAGGCTTAAGCCCTGTTACTGCAAATGTGCTGCTCTAAGAGAACACATCATTATCAACATAATTATCAGATCAAGATAAGTTTAAAACAAAAAGAATATATTTCATGTTCTGCACTGTAGCACCTAGCAGATATATACAGAAATTAGGTGCACCAAGCAGCAGTCCACCAGACTCCTCTCACCTCTCTAGTTCTTAGATACAGAAGTCACAAAGCTGAGTCTTCTGACAACATCTGAATTCTTCAAATCATTTATGTACTAAACACGAAGGGAAAGGAAGATACGGAAGTGCTCCATGAGCATCAACAAATAACATTTCTGAATATAAAATCATCATAAATTAACTAGCTAATAAAAAATTTACTGTTAAATTACACATACACCTACAGTGCCTTCATTTGCACAGTCAAGATGAAAACAAAACAATTATACCAAAATATAGGTGAACTATAATATTACAGAAAATTAGAGGTAGTGTTTAAATAACTAAATCTGATTCTCTTTTAACTAACACTGAAAAGGTAATAATTTGTGCTTTATAAATTAGAACCATTTCCACTAAATAACTGTTTAGAAACTCACTAGAATCTTGTTGGACTCTAATTCAAAAAGCTGAATTGTGTACAATTCAGTTCTCTTACAGATCTTTATTGGACAATATGTTTTTTTCTCGTCCTAGTTACTTTATCAGAAGGCATAAGCTAAACCATCTACTATGTTTTATTCCTGAACAAATGAAAAAAATTACAAAATTACAGATCTCAAGGACAGGAGTGTTAACTTCCAAAGTACACCTACTTTCAATAAAGCCAGTTCTTCAAGAAAATCATAAAAAGAAAAACTTGCACACAGTTCTACATGTTATTACACAGTTTCAAAAATTGAAGCAATTTGAATACTTGCAACTCTTCAGTGCTTATTATGGTAGAACACATCTAACTTTAATATATATTAATAAGTCTTCCCACTTCACAGATGGGAACCAAGAGGAAAAAAATGGTTTGTCCAAATGAAGAATATAAAAGGATTGGAAACAGACATCCAGTTACACAAGTCCTTGTCTGGCATCCTCATTATAACAAGCCTCTTTTCAGTTTAACCAAAACTGTTTCAGCTTTTGTATTGTTAGAGGAGCTTGAAGTCACTTCAAGTTACTTAATTCTTTGGCAGAGGGCACCGCAGCTCATTGGACTGAAGTTGAGACTTCCATCTCACTTCTGAGGAAACATGGCTAAGCCAAGGAGAAGTAAAATTAAACACATTAGCTTTCCCTTGAGGTCTAAAACGCTTCCCTAAGATCCACCAAATTGCCACATGAAGGATTTAAGGCTTAAATACATCACAAGAGCCAGAAAGTCAGTTTGAAAGTTCTCAGGTGCCAGACCAGAGCTCTGTTGACCAGACAAGGACTTGTTGATTCAGTTCAGGTCCCTGAACGTTTCTAACTACAAGGCCTTAATTTTCTCTAAAGAGAAGGTCTGCACCAGAAAATGTTTGTAAGCAGCCTCTTTGCAACCTTCCCTGACATGAGCATCACCATGTCTTGTCCTCCAACTCCACAACAGACACCAGAGCTTCACCTACCCCTGCAAACAGATGATGTTCTGGGGTTGTGCTCCTGCAGCTGCACCCTTGGACCCCACTGGATGGGCAACTGGGCCCAGGCAGAATCACAAATGAAGCACAAAAACAAGGCTCTACAAAACTGGGTGAGCTATCAATCCCAAAGTGGGCAGTGAAGAAAAAAAAAAACGAGCAACTCTTCTGTCTTTTCCCACCAGTATCATCTCCAACAATACATTCTTTCAAGTGTTTTACAACACTCTGGGACTCATCCTAGCCTTTGACAAGCCCACTCAACTCAGTAACCCAACAAAAAGCTAACCCAGCAAGAGAATGGGCTCTGTCAGTTTTCTGAGCGGAGTTGATTTACCAATCAGGCAAGCACTGAACCAGCAAAAGATGAATTATAGCAGCACACAGCCAGGAGCAGGACAGCCTCTTTCAGCAGCAAAGAGTTGGCAAAGCCCATCGTGCAGAACCTCATGTATAAAGCTCCAAAACAAAGAACCAATTCAGGAGAAGTAGTCACTATAGCACATGCGTTTCCTTCTTTTCTTAAGGAGAAAGCCTGCCTTCAGAGGACAAATCAGTGTGTTCAGACAGACCTGTACCATGGAATCTAACAGCTGTAAGAGGGAAACCTGGATTTTACATCGAGATCATATGAAGGTGTGGATGAGAAGTTTTGTGTTTCTTCAGAGACCAAACAAAGGCATGTTCAAACCGAGATGATATCAGAAAGAAGATGTTCTATATGAACTTCGCTCAGATGTGACTTTGGCACTGAATTTTTCCTCCATGTGAGGAAAAAAGGCCTCAAGGCATCTGCAGTTTAAATTATAATCTTCAAACAGTACACGAATCCCCTTTCTTTTCAAATTATGTTGTTAAATGTTTTCTAATCATGACAAAGCTGTAAAAAACATCAAACACCTAATGGCAAAATACCACCAATGAACTGCTGCAGGAAAGGGTAAAGTTAATTCTTTCTAGACTATACAAAATACAAAATTAATCCTGAGAGCAGGAGCTATCAATTTAAAAACAATTCCATATAAATTTAATCAATTCGACTTTGCTTTGCAACAGAAGCATGTTCTTACGTACACTACATACAGATTAGTGCTGTACTTCCCTGACTGCCCTCTAAGCTGCTCAAATTAAATATTTATTTCTGTAAACATAAAAAATTTTCTCCTTGAGGGGAAGACACCAAAGTTGACACCACTATGAAATTTTCAGGTAAACTGCTAATTTTGAACAACAACAAAAAAATTATGCTTTCCCTTTCTTATACCCCATTGCTCTAACTTTGAAGAGTAAAACATTTCCTTCGTTTAATTAAAAAAGAAACCAAACACCTTTTTGTAATGTAAAAATACATTAGAAAGGTTGCAGGCATTTCAAAAGGCAGAGATCTGTAATTGAGACATACACATTTGATAATTTCTTAACCTATTCATCATTGAGACATGTTAGAAGTTCACTCTATGTTTGTTGAGAAACAAAACATCCCCAGAAAAGTGCAACACACAAGACTTCATAGGGGCACCTGCTTTTTTAATTCTCAGTTTACTTGACTGACTTCTCCACACTCCTTTACAACTAGTACAATACCAGCGCAGCTTTACAAAGCCAGCCTCCTCAAAAGGCCAATTCTACAGTACTTTACTTCTGAAATATCACAGACAACCTTACACTGTGCAGACAAAAACTGAATTATATGTTTAAACTTCAGTTTGTTCTGACCTGAGATCTAGTCTACAGGAATAAGTCACATCTATGCAAGGCATATAAATCTAGTTGAGTACATGTATCATGAACAGAAAAAAGAACAAAAATTTCAACAGGATTTGTGCAAACTTCACAAATATATTTCAAGAACAGAGCTGACTGCAAGAGCAGTTTAAAAAAAGATATGTAACTTTGGCACAGAATATATCACAGCAAAAAACACAAACAAGATGACAGCATGTTGTTAACCTAATAACTGAGGGAAAGCATCAAAAAATGAAGGAAGGCAGAGACAGCACAAGAAGTATCATAGAATGATACATATCATTTGAAGATGAAACCAAGAAATTAAAGAGGTTTCAAGAGCTACGGAACAGATCCAAGAAAAGTTGAACACACAGAGCAGCATAAAGGACTTCTTACGCTTCATTCTAGCTGGAGTGTATTCTAGACAAGTCAAAGCGGGAATCAGCTTAATGTGACATTTTCATTTAAAGGAGATAAAATGATGGGGAAAACACAAAAATTGTCTAAAATATAAATGGATTTGCACGTCTGAGAGCTTTGACAGTTTGTCACATCTAAAGCTCTGTAGTCTCTGCACTCTCACAAGCCATTCAGGAAGGCGACGAAGCCTCAAACAGCGCTCAGGCACCCGTGTTACACTCTTTTGTTCACAAGGGGTAATTACACCAGACTGTGGCTGGATGTTAGGCCCACTCAGAGAGTAACTGAAACCCACAAAGCAGGTTCACAGCCTTGCCAGGCATAACAAAACATTTGCTTTAACACAAATATTTGCCAAAAGCCATAAAATGCATATTTCGTAACACTAATATATTGGTAACAGCAAACCAAAGTACAAATCATTTGAAGACAGACAGTGCAAGAAGAACACACAGGAAAAAATTAATCACATAATAATTTGAAGGGACTAAATAACAATCTGGCAGAACAGACTTTGTACAGCCTCCACTGTACTGTTCAGGCACTCTCTTGACTATACATAGGAAGGCAGCAAAGAGTCCATAATCAAATAACATGCACTAGGTATCATGCTAGCACACCACAGCCTGGGTTTATATGTTTCTTAAGATAGAACACACATCAGTCCAATTCCACAGGCCAGGGGAAAAAAAAATTAAAAGAAATAAAATCAAGAACACATGAAACTAAGAAGTTCACAAAAACCATCAAGATTTGAGAGTGTGTGTTTTCTTTCACAAGATATGTAACTGTCTTCAGACACTCTTAAAGCAAGGGGAAAGGCACTCCCAGAGCAGACCACAGCTGGCAGGGGGCAACGCGTCTCCCAAAAACGTGCCCCTTAGTCATGAGACTGGGTGAGCATGCAACTAAATCCCAAAGCAGAATGCCTGTTGCCAGCTCTTGCTGGCCTGCTTGCTTATTTTCCACTCTTACATTTCAGACTATCAAGGCAGTTCAGCGCTAACAGGCTTCTTCTACCCAGTACATGACAGAGCTCAATCACAGGAACCTGTGGGGAGCTTTTTGCACATCAAGATCCAAGAAAGCTACCAAATGGTCTGTCCCACCTTTAGATCAGGCAATGCTTTCCTCCCCATAACAACTTCAGAAATTTAGTTCACCCATACCCCAGCAATACCGACGCACAAGGCTGGCATTTAAGTTAAGCCTGCATGGAACCTGAGCAATTGCCAGGACATTCTGAAAGAGCAACTACACAAATGCAGAAGAAGACTTGGAAGAGAAAGAACCTGTAATCACACAAACACTTCAGGCAATGCCTGCACCTTCATTGCAGGCAGTGATCGAGTTCTGACAAACTTGTATTAAGCTGCTGGAACCCAGAAGAGCTGCTGTGTGTCTCGCTCTGAACAACAGTACTGGCAAGAGTAGTAGCAGTCTAGTTAAAAATATTAATGAGAGGTTGTTTTTAAGGTACAACAATCCTGCTTTGCCAGTTTTTATGGTTTACAAAGCCCTTTTCACACTTTCTATTATACTGCAGTTCGAGCCGGGAGAAGCCCATGTACAAAGAACAAATCAAACAAGTAAACATCTGAAACGCTGCGAGCCTTCCTTTCCTCCTAAAACGTGGCAACAAAACACCCGTGTGTAACAATTACTGTTAAGTAACACCTAAATACACAACCTACTTTCGGCCGGCGTTTGTCTTTTGCCGTTTGAGGGGAAGAAACAAGAAAATAAATGAAGGGGAAACAAACCCAAACAACTACGACCCCGCGCACGGCCCCCGCTGGGGCGCTGCGAGCGCCGGGCCCGGGGGCAGGCTCGGGGGGCGGCGCTGCGGGCCC
>NW_005054414.1:890866-897687 GCF_000277835.1 Geospiza fortis | reverse complement strand
TGTGCTATCCTGTCCTGTGCTATCCTGTCCTGTCCTGTGCTATCCTGCCCTGTTCTGTGCTATCCTGCCCTGCCCGGTCCTGCCCCGGCCTGGCCGGACACCCCCCCGAGGAGCCGGTGCTTCCACGCTGCCCAGCCGGGGGTGGCAATGGTTTATTTCTTGTCAAGCTTTCTGCCTACGTGCGCATCATGCGCTGTTCCGTTCCATGCCGTCACCCTTTCTTTCAGGACACAAAAGTAACACTGATGCTTTCATTATGTGTCATCGAGAACAAAAAAGTAGATTTAAAAACAGAGTTGTTTTCTTTCCCTGCAGCCTCTCAAGGACCTATGGAGATTATATTGTATGAGGGAATGGAGAGCCATGTCCTCCACACTGAATGAAACAATTAAAAAGCGAAACAATAAATATGTCCAAGTGCATGTTACAGTGATCATAACTGTAATAGACATTGCCTACAGCATTATAATTTTACAACCCATGGCCTTAACCACTAGTAGCCACAAAAAAGCAAACGCTGTAGGTTTGTTTGGCAAAGGGAAGCTCAGAAGTAAATGTTTCCTTTCCAGGCTGTTATTGTGAAGCTTACTAATGTTAACATTTATATAAGACAAGCAACACGAGATGATGATTTGGCAGCAAAATGGACAGCAAAGAAATGTAAAACAAATAAATCCAGCGCACAGGCTCTGTGACTGGATGGAGAATGAGACAGAGAAATAAAGGAAGTATAGAGGATATGTTCAAGAAATACCAGATTCTTGAACAAAACCCTGACCTATTTAGAAAGTGCACAAGGTTCTGACCTGCAGGACGTTGTTTGTGGGTGTTTCAATACTCTTTAGTTTTCCAACACACCTCGGTATTTCAGCCGCACAAAATGGGGCCGTAGACACATCAGTCTTCTAAAAAGCTGATGTAAAATTTATTAGGGGCAAGAAACACCAGTAAGGCAACAAATGACAATTTCAGAGTTTCAGGAAATAATACATACAAGAGGCTCTGTCATTAAAAATATTGTTTCCCTTTATTAATCTGATTCAAAGACACATGCAGGAAGTTGCTTTCTAATGATAGGGCCTGCAAACTCTTGCAGAATCAATTACAGATAAGGTAACGACAACCAAGAGAACTGTTCCAGTTAGAGTTGTTACTCTGTGTTTGTGCAACAAAGTGTTGGCGTATGTAGCCCCCCTGGAGCCTGAAAATGGACAACTCCTTGCTCCTTACTTGGGTGTTTCGTACATTGTCACGGGGTCAGTCTTATCTGGAAGCTGCAGTTACCAGCTGGAGTTATGTCTTTATCCAAATTGGCCATAAAAATGCAGACGTGTTGTGTATCGGGAAGTGTCTGCAAAGGACAAACCCGCTGAGCCCCCCCTTGGTAAGGCAGGTGGGAATGGGGTGGGTATTCCCGGGAGAGATGGGCTGGGGCTGCACTGCAAGGGAAGACACCTGGCCGGGCTCAGGGCTGGTGAGGAAGTTTTCACTTGACAGAGAAGAAAGCAACCCATCAGTGAGAGTGCAAAGAATGAGGAAGCAAGCTGGACCCAGCACCCTGTGGGGACCTGCCCTCCACTGGCCTTGATTATGGGGAAAAAAAAAAAAAGTTTGCTTGTTTGGTTGTTTGTTTGTTTTTTGAAAGAGAGTAGTTGTGATCCTAAGCATGCAAAGTAACGCTGGCTGTTTAATAAGCACTTTGCCTACTGCCACAAGCAATGTCATTTTGTCACTGTGATTTATTTCAGAACAAGGTGTGTTAGTGATTCAGTCTGCTGCACCTTAATCAGGTAGGGAATGCCAACTTCATCTGTTGCAAAAAAAGTGGCATAAACCAGCTCCACCTCCCTCTGTCTGACCTGCTGTCAGCTTTTCTCTTTCCAAGCTTTCTTTCAAAAACAGTCGACTATACTTGAATGTAACATAGCAAAAGTTCAGGAAAGCTGAGGACCACACAACATTACAAAACCCCTTTTAATAAGTATTCTTTCCAGAAACTTGGAGAGCTTTTCTATGACAATCTTACTAAACACAGTTCAGAAACAAAAAATGCAATACCTACCTTCAATGTAAATAATTAAATGAAGCAAGTTTAAAGGCCAATCCCAAAAAAACCTTCAGAAACAAGCTCAATATTCACAGCTGCACAATGATATCTGAAGACACCTGAGGCCATAGCACTCTCCATTCCTGTCTCCCAACCAGCAAGACACACCAATGTGAAATACAGTGTGCAGACCACCTTTAGTAGGCAGCATAGGGTTCATATGCTTGGCCTCTGGCTGAGCTCTGACTGCCAAAAGCAGGCAAGGCAGCAATGACAGAGAGCTGGGGAGGGCTGAACAACCAGCTCTAGAGCAGCTGGTAGCTCTGGAAATCCAAAGGCTGGAGGAAAAAGGCTGCAGACAGTGATGAAGAACCCGTGGAAGGGCAGTGAGAATTAAGAAGGTGAGAACAATGAAGCTTGTTTTAGGAAAGGAGAGTGATCAGTGCTGCAGACCATGACTGCCTGCTCGCTCACTGATGTACAGATACTGTCACACTGCCCCATGCCGTCTTTTACACAGCCTACCATCCATCCCCTCAGCAGCTGAGCAAGCCAGTTAGTTCTTCAAGCCATGCCCAAACATAATCTTTCCACCTCAAAATCCACCAAAACACACTCTGTCCCATCAAGCCCAAGCTCTGAAAAACACAACTTACAGCTTGTACATCAAGCAAGTCCCAGTGACTGCCTCCATCTCCGTGCCTGGATTCCAGCAAAAACACTAGAAACAGTCATGTATGGGGCTGGGGCTGGCATGGTGAGTGGCTCTGGCACTCAGAAGTACAGGACTGTAAGTAACAAGCACTGGATCTTCATCGTGAGTCCTTGGGGCACTAAGGACTAAAGAGCACCACCTCTGCTCACTCTTCAGGGCAAGCCTGAGTGTGGTGCTCAGTAAGGCACAATGCTTCTGCTTGTGAATCAAGGAATGCTGGCTGATAGTTTATCCTTAAGGCAGGAATCAGGCTGTAGGGTAAAAAGGGCTTTAAGTGTAGGATTCTTCCTGAATTATGTAAGGATTGTGCAGAAATTATAAGGCCTGCTACCTGTTTCTTATCATTATGAGATAAGCCTGCAAAGGCACTTGAGTCAATCACATCAAATGGCTTCCAGTGAGATCTGTAGGGATGATGGATCTGCTCAGGCTTAAGTTTGGGGTGAAATATTGCCATGGCTGGACAGTGGCAGGTAGTGGAAATGCCAGGAATAGGAAGTAAATCTGAGGACTGAGGAACTAGAATGATAGGAAGATGATACAGTTGCCTAGTACTGTAATGCAAGCTTGTGAATAAATGGGTCAGGTACAGCTCACTGTTGTATGGGCCAGTATGGAGTCAGGATTGTAGTGGGGTTTGGTTCATGGTGCCAAGTACAGGTCACATTAGGCCATAGATAGGGACTGAGAGTGGCAATTCTATGGTTGAAATTAACAATCAAATAAGCAGAGTGTACGGAATTCATTTCACTCTGCACGCTCTACAGAATGAATCCACAGGCACGTCATCTTCACAGACAACCTTTGCTGTGCAACATCCTTCATCCACTAGTGTGTTATTCTCTAGCCATTCACAGACCCTCAGCAAGGTCCACAGGGCTGAGGGCTGCTATCAGCAGGGAAAAGTGGTTTATTGGTAGCTCTAGAATGCTGACTGCAGGTGAGGGTCTTAGCAAGAAACCCGTTCTTATCAGAGACATAATCACCAGCACACTGCACATTAGTAGAGAAGAGGGTATGGGAGAAGAGGGCACTGATTGTTGCACAATAAAAGCATCCAAAGCCCATGCCTGGCTTTGTGTATCTCCCAGAGCACATGCCATGCACTGTACATGACATAAAGGGAGGACAAAGTAGGAGAGCAGGGTAGGGAGGTTGCCAGAAGGGAGAAAGAGGAGTTTTCTGGTACTTCTGGCTGAACCACATACAGGTACCCACACATATGCCTACTTGTCTCTTGGCAGGAGGGGAGAACTCACAACCATCAGTTACAGGATGGTGGCTGTCACCCAGCAGGACATGGATGGCCAAATAAACACCAGAGATGATATCCAGCAGACAAAGAGATGGCCCAGCAGCAACTCAGGCTAGGGAGGATCAGGAAGAAAAATCAGACATTGATAGCCATGAAAAAAATCAGATAAACTGTTGGGAAAACATGGGGGTAGAGGGACTTTCCCCATGTTTGGTCATTTCTTCAGTGTATTTATGTACATTTTGGCAAAACACTCATTTTTAAAATCACTTATTTTCACATCAATAGGCTTAAGGCTGCTGAAAAACAAAGCTCTGGGCTGAAAACTGTTCCAGTTCTCTGTAGGAAACTGTCTGAAATATACCCAGAATTGGCAGTGTGATCTTTGCATCGGCAGAGAAAATACTGAGTCATGTTGTCAGCCCACACACATTTAATAAAAATAAAAGCAGACCAACGATTGAAAATTCTCCCACTCATCATTTAAAGAAAACAGAAGTCATTCAGTCATGCCTCATGCTTCAGAGACCTTTAGAAAACACCCAGTGCAGGGAACATTCACCCACACCATGCCCACGCAGCATTTCAAACCCACGATGTCATTTGCAGCTTGTTCACTCCCAGGTCTGGGCACTGTTTGCTTCAGCATCCTCACAGGAAGTCGCCGAGACTTAAAAGGTTTCTGCTGAAAATGTGACACGATAGCTGGAGCCTCAGCGCTCCTGTGAGCAACGCTGAAATGATGTAACACAGCATGCCTGGCTCGAGTCCCTGGAGGAAGCAGGAAAGTGCCGTGCACTTCATGGCAACACAAACTTAAGCTGCAGTTTGAATAAGAGGCTACTGTGCTCTTCCTTCAGAGGTTAACCTTGTACTGAATCATTGTCTCTGCTGTGCTGAGCTCCACGGTCATTCATTCAAAAGGGAGGTTCTTGCACAAACATCAAGACTGGGGGAATTACCTAGGAAGTCCTCCTCCTTTTAACTCTTCCCACAGAGTCCTCTGGCAAGGAAAAGCTGGTTTCTGCATTTCACCCAGCTGCTGGCAACATCTCTTCCTCCTTCAGCTCTAAAAGCTGCTTGAAGTATTAGCAGCTGAACCTGGGTGAGTGGCAGCCAGCCCAGCTCATGACGGAGGGGGAGACGTCACCACACAGAGCACGCACAGATGGAGTTACACAATCTCTGTGGTGTTGAAAGCCGCGCTGGAAACTTGTCAGGAGCCCAAAGGCCAGAGCTAATTTGTATTTCCTATTGCACAGCATGATTTTAATCAGAGCGAAAAGCGCCCAGTTGTGTTTTATGTACCAAGTGTTATAAGCAGAGACAAGTTAACAGAGCAACTAGGGGCAGGACATGCTCTGAAGACAGCATAGAGGAGCATTAGATGGGGAATATACCAAATTTATCAGCATTTCCTTTATTCTTCAGGATGGCCATGGGCTATGAAGCTAGAGAATAAGAGGCAACTTTCATCAAAATGCTATGATTGCCCAATTCTCTTTACAAGAAGAAAAAAAAAGAAGAAAAATAAAGTAAAAAAGACACCTGCAAAAACCTTAAAGACAAGCTTATTTTAAAAACCTCTTTCCAAAAGTTCTAGATGTGTCACCAAGTAAATACGGCATTCAGGAAACCCATCTTACTTGCAAACAGTATTTGACAGCAGTCAAATCTAGGTGATCTCAAACAGAAGCTGCTTTGGCTTCAGCTGCAGATAAGTGTGTGCGAGTTCCTTGTTACAATTAAATTTCTGCCTCATTGAGACCAGACAGCACAAAGGACTGGCACAGCCCCCAAGCACCACTGTTCCCAGAACAGGCTCACCTCCAGCACCCCTTTTCCATGCTGTGATGGCTGCAAAGCAGAAGTCAGGAGCCATTTGGTCACCTTGCCCCAGCTGGGCTCACAGCCATGCTCCCTCCCCAGCACACAGCACTGGGACACACCTTTGTGTGCTGCCAGTGTGTGTGCCAGAGAGGGAATGGGGCACCAGGTTAATAGGACAGTAAATATGCCTTGACGTTTCTGGATTGGTTTGCTTTGTAATCCCAGCAGATTTACTGGAAACTCAGAGGTGGGGTTTGCTGCTCAGGGAGTGCTATCATTGGAGAAAATCCTTCATTCCAGCCTTTCTCTCTTGATCCGCTGGGAATAAATGCTCCTTTCCCCCTCAGTTCAGCTTTATTTCTTGACAGCTGAGAAAAAGAAAGAAAGGGGGACAAAAAAAATCAGACCTTGGGCCTTTATTTTGCTCTGGAGAGCCAATTTCTAGTTCAGAGTGGGATAAGCTGCATGTCAGGGATATAAAAGGAAGCCTGTCAGACAAGCATATCTGTAGCTTCCTTACATTCAGTCCGATAAACCCTGTCCCTGCAGCGTTTTCCCTACTAGCTAACCATTGCAGCCCCTAAAATCAGCATCCTCTCTGCTCTCATTCTTCCTCCACATGCTCCTTTACCCCCTCCCCCATACACATTTGTCCCCCAACTCAAACAGCTCCCCAAGGAGGTCAGGCACCACCTATGCTTAGGGAAGAGGAAAAGAGAAGAGCGAGTCAGCTGAATATGCAAACAATCCTATTTGCACCCCAGCATGTACAATCCAGTTCTTTGTCAGCATGATGGAGTGCACTCTGTCCAGTTTTGTTTTCTTCTCTGGGATTATCATCCACGCCCTTCCCGCATGAGCGTTATCAAATGCTGTACCTGAATCAGCCTTTTCAAGACAGGCTGACTGCTGCCTGCTTAATACCTGTCCACCAGCTGCCTATTTGCTTTGTTTGAAAATTATAGCCAGTCATG
>NW_005054414.1:890479-890822 GCF_000277835.1 Geospiza fortis | reverse complement strand
AAAAAAAAAAAAAAAAGGCATTTTCCTGGTGTCACTAGGGCACTGGGTGGAAGTGGTTTTAGTTGCACAAGCCCTCCTTGGACGCAGCCCTGCCTGGACACCCCACCTTGCACTCGGAGGTGTTTGGGGAGCTGCCTGCTGCCCACCTGCCTTCTCCCCAGCTCAGCAGGGACACACCTGGGGTACCAGACAGTCCCACCGCTCCCCGGCCTGGACAGACGGACACGGCGGGCGGAAAGGACGGCGGGGCGAAGGTGCGAAGCGCTTTTGGGGCTGTGGCAGGCGCCGGAGCGGCACGGCAGGGCCGCAGGCCTGGCAGACAATAGCTGTCTCCCTGCTCGCT
>NW_005054414.1:872591-890252 GCF_000277835.1 Geospiza fortis | reverse complement strand
AGGCAGGAGTAGTGGGAGCAGGACAGACACGGCTTTGTTGGAGGGAGCCCTCGGATGTGGAAAGCTCCCTGGCCTGGCCCTGCCGTGCGTGCCCGGCTGGCACACGGGCCCGCGCTGGGCACACGGGCCCACGCTGCTCCTGCCACACAGGGCGGGTAGGGAGCAGGGCAGACAGACAGACGGACGGGGCACGGGTGTTTCTCCACGCACACAGGGCACTCGGTGGCCCCTTATTGATCACCTTGTTCTCCCTCCAGAGAATGACCCGGTGATGCCTTTGGGAGGTGGGAATGGTCACCGGGTCCTGCAGAAGTGACGGGGAGGGCTGCCCTAACCCCCCATCACTGATCAAGGGCTGGTGCCGCTGGCTAGAGGGGGCAGTGAGGGAGCAGATCTGGGAGCACAGACCACCCATCATGCCACCTGTGTCCCTCCCGGCATTAGGAGCAGCACAGACACCTCTGCCAAGCCTCCACTGCTTTGTCAAGCAGTAGCTGGGGCACCCCCTGTGCGAGCTACGTCTGTGGCTGCAGCGTGGCAACCCCCCAGGTCCTGGAGGGCTGGTGGCAGGATCCAGATTGCCTTGTCTCAGGGCACAGCTGTAATTGCCAAGCGCTCCCGAGGGGTCAGTCCCCAGCTGCAGCACACTGCTAACTCTCCTCCCACTGCACACTGGCGTTGGAATGGCCAGGACAGAGAGAAGGGGAAAGCCAGGGATGCTCTCCAGCGCAGAGAGCAGGGTGTCCCCGCGGTGCCCATGACACTGCCCAAAGGACAAAGCGCTCCTGGTCCCACAGCAGCTGTAGCACGTGGATCAGCTCCAGCAAGAGAGCCCCAAAGAGGTCTGGCTCACCTGGGCTCAGCACTCTGGCTTGTGCAGTCCCTGCCCTGGTTACCCTCAGCTGTCTCACTCCTCTCCACTGGCACTGCTCACACAACCGATCTTAGCCATGCACAGAAATACCTGCAATGATCTGGGTGTCATTCGAACAATATGGCAAATGGAGCAAAGGCAAAGAAAGAGAGGAAAGGTCCAAACCTGAGGGACAGCACCTAGGACCACAAAGGAGTCTCAGCACACTCCTGCTCCACTGTTGTGGCAGCAGTGCTGAGAGCTCTGGCACATAGAACAACAGGGTCCAGGTACAAGAACCAAGACATTTGCTGCAGGGGTGCTGCTAGTGGAGCCTGAGGGTGTCCACAAGGAACAGGGATGGTGAGGAGGCAACATGCAACTAAAAAGCCCATTTCTCAGTTTTGCTCTGGGGAAGCAGTTTCTGATATTTTCTGATTCTAAGGAGTGCCATTAAAGAGGAAGGCTCTACCCAAAGTGCAGTTTCTCTTCCTATTTTTTCATTATATTTGGTATATTTTAAATAAATTATAAATAAATTCTTGAGAAAAACTTCTATGGCCACCAAGAGGGAGGCATCCAGACAAGCTTTGTTCAGGAATACATTTTTCCTAAAGAAAACTCTAAATTCTTATTTCAAAATAAAGGTAGAAACCTTGAATCTAAACAGCATCACTTGCTTCACAGTGAAGCCTCAGCAGATCTTGTAAAGTATATTTGTGCTTTATAAGCAAGAATCATACTGGCCTTGATGGACAAGAGATTCTCAGCAATATCTGAGTTGCAGAAGCAAGACAGTTGCTCCTAAAGCCACCAAATAAGAGAAGACTCTGAGAGCAGATAAAGCAAAACGCCAGATAGAAGCAAAAGGCCTTCATCTTCAAAAAGTCAGGGAAAGGGGAAATACCTGGGAAAGAAAAGGGAAAGACCTGCTGGGCAGCAGGTTGGTGGCAGAGCTCCTGGCCTCTCTCCATGACTCCTCCCTGTTTCCCCAGGCAAAAAGGGACACAGCAGCTCTCTTCCCCCAGTCCAACACCAAGCTACAGAGTGGCACTTCAGCAGCTGGAGAACTGGCTGCTGCATCAGCCCAGAGCTGAGCTAATATAAGAGCCATTGTGAAATCCAAGCTTGGAGGGGCTGCCTGAGTTAATGAAGCTGATGGGATTGGGATGAGGTGTAACAAGGTGCCTCTTACTGAAAAGCAGAGAATTTCCCCCAGGCTACCTTTGGCTCCTGCAGAGCATTCAGGTCAGTTTGTAACTTATTAACACCAGCACTCACAGGATCAAAGTTCAGCACGTGTTCAGTTGCTCTTCTGGAACAGCAGACTTGAAAAGCATATTGTGCAGGTTTCCTAGGAATAAAAGAGACATGCAGAGAAAGCATCCACTGCCCATCTGCTCAGAGACAGCCACTGCACACCACCTGGGGTCATGAGACAGGCTTCCTTCACCGCCTCGTGCCTGAGGAGCTAGTTCTGCTCAACTACTGCATCCCTCTCCTTCCTCCTCTTGTGACAAAGCAGTTTTGCACCCAAGTGATGCCCAAAAGGGTCCCCAGGTTTAGGAGGAAATTCTCTGTCAAGAAGGCAGATTACACTGCATGTTTTAAGTGTCTCTGTCCCCTGCAGCTGGAATTGTACTTTAATCTAATTACACCTCCAGTGCTCCAACTTAAAGTGTTCAATACACGATGTCACTTGAAAAATTAATCAAGTGGACAAGGAGAGATGGGTAGTGGAGTCAGTGTGGCAGCACAGAGTCCCATGAGAGCAACGGGGCTGTATCCCTCAGCACTGGGAGTTGTGTGCAGGGGGACTGCTGTGGTTCCCACAACCAGCCTCTTGTCAGGCCATTAAGCCCACACAGCAGCTCACCTCCCAAAAAGTGCAGAGTTCCAGGGCTGGTTTTCTGTCTGCTGCTCCTGAGAGGCCTTTCCTTTGGAGGGAAAAGTGACCCTGGCAGATGTGGAGCATGGTCACCCCGCTGGATGCAGTGAGGGTACACACAGAGGACCTGGAAGGAGGACACAAAGGAAAGGAAGGTGAGAGCTCACTGCTGATCAAACCTGGGAGAGAAACGCTGATAGGTGGAGCTGAGTGCAGTCTTTCAAGGGTGTCACTGGGCAGGATGGCACCAAAAACAAAATCAAATCAAGAGTTTCTGAGCAGGTGGCATGCTTTGGATCCTGCCTGGCCTGGGATCACCACTACTTACCCTGGCGTATGCCTGTTGCAGTGATCAAGTTACCCAGCAGGAAGAGTTTACACAGCAATTACAGCTCCCTCTCCACCAGCAGAGCAACCAAAGATCCCCTACTACCCTCGGCTTCCCTGCAGGCTCACAAGTAAGAGAGCCAAACAGGTTCCATTTGCTGTGCAGCTACTGCCCAAACCAATGTGGGTAACAGCAAGGGGCCTGGTTGTCAACAGACAAGGCTGCACAGAATTGCAGGATGATGCACAGGTGTGCTTTCTTGCTCATCCAAACCTGCAGATGTCCAGAGAGCATATAGTTCTGTTGTTTAAACAGGGTTTATGTCCATACTTTATTATGAGCAGTATAATTGGATTATTCTTTGTAAATATCTGTGCCCTGTGAAGGTCAGAATTAAAAACACCCAAGTAAAGTTCCTGGAAGCATTCTTAATTTTTAAGCATTTTGTCGGAGCAATCAGTGATTTATCAACCACTTCTGGCATCAGTTGAGAGCACTCTGCTACTGCTTGCTGTGACCCATAAAGGGCCACTATTTCAGCCCTGTTAGAAGTGAGATGTTCATTTCTGTTTGCAGGCTACCAGTGCCTAGTGCCAAACCTGCACAGACCCATCACCTGTCATCTCTAATCAAAGGCAGGGTCTGGTGGGAAGGAAGTTCAGAGGTGATTCCTTTCTGTGTGCTGTTACAAGGCATCACTAAACACTCTCCACACTTACAAATGGACTTTTTGTCTGGTGGGAGAAATCATCCCTTCTCCCTCATGTTTGCAGCAGCAAATACAACTGGAGAAAGGAACAAATTTCCCCTTCTGCAGCCACTTACCAGAAGAAATGGTCTATTTTGGCCATCAGGATCATCTGTTTCCCCTGCAAAAATGTATTAACAAGGTCCTTGTTTCTCAGTGACTAAGGAGGAGAGAAGAGGAACCTTGACCACAAAGAGGAACTCAGTCTCTGGGAAACAGGCAAAGAGGATGCTGTTAAACATTTCAGGAAACACTAGGGAAAGGATGGGGGCAGCCAGAAGTTTTGAAAGTTTTGATTTCCCCAAGAAAATAAACTGTCTATTCTAACTAGAGGAGAAATGGCTTGTGAGCCCTCTCTCCTGGAGAAGTTTTCTCTGACAGTACTCAATACTGCAAAGGGCTGCAGAGGAAGAAACACTCTTGACTGGATTAAGTTACAAGGTAAAAGTGACTCTTTTTTTCCCCAGGCAGAGTTAAACAGGACTCATGTCCTTGATGAAGAGTGTTTGAAACCCTCCTGCTTGCACGAGGAGCGCAGGAGCTCCTGCCACTGGAGCACAGGCATTGCTTAGCCTAGGACCACCCCAGAACTGCCTGAGCGGCATCTTTGTGGGGGGAAGTTAAATACTTCAGATTCCCTTTTCAACCAGGCTACTTATGCTTTGGATCTGTTTTTGTTAAAGCCTTCTTATTTTAATTAAGAAAGTACTTGTTGAAAAGCAGTACCCTGCCCCTTTGGTTACCATTAACATGTGTCTGCTGAGACCGCCAGCAAGTCTTTGAGATGCAGCAAGGCTGAACTCAGTAGTTCTCAAGGAGTTATAAAAACCTTTTAAATGTAGCCTGGGAGAATGATCAATACTCTCAGCAAACTGAGGATGCAAAACAACCCTGAGAAATTCAGCTTTTGGGTCAACAGCAGCCACATGATGCACAGGAACAGGAGTGCAAAGCTCTGCCCTGGGCAGGAGTAACAACAGGCATCCACATGGGCTGGCAGCAGACTGGCCAAGTAACTGCCCAGTGACAAAGGAGCTGGGAGTCACAGGCTTGCCAAGCAGTGTGTGAGTTAGCAGTGTGCTCTCACTGCAAACCCAAACTGCCCAGCAGGCAGTGTCAGGAACAGCGTGGCCAGCAGGCCTTGGGGAGGGCATAATTCAGCACTGCTAGGGCTGCATCTGGAACAAAGCTGGAATAGCATGCTTCATGAATGTCATGAATCCCAGAAAAGAGTTCATAGAACTCCTAGAATATATGTTCATTTTTTATTATTAGAGAAAAAAAAAAACAAAAAACCAAAACCCCAAAGGAAAATCCCATAAGTTACTATTTCCTCCCACTTCCCATATCTTTATGAGTGGCCCTATACCACCAAGTTTAGGATGTGTATCTGAGGAAGAATGGTTTCCTTTCAAAAGAGAGTTTCTTGTAGGAAGAAGAGTTGAGAAAGGCTACTAAGCTCTGTGTTGTCCAGGTCAGAAGACAGTGCTGCCAGCAGCCCTCCTGCCAGCAGAACATAAGGAAAGGACAGAAGGAAAAAAAGAAAAATAAAAACCACAGTTGACAACCTCCCTGCCCTCCTGCAACCCTACCAGCATCATAGCAAGATTCTTTTGAGGCAGCAGTGTACTAATAGGTGGTTTTCACAGGGTAAGGTGGAGAAGATCAGATAGGAGAAAATATGTCTGCACTGGAATGGCCGTGCACTCCGTGATCTCCTTTGAAGACATGCATTGCTTTTAACCACCAGGTGCCTGTCCCCAGTGCAAGCCCAGTAGGTAAACAGACACAGACAGTGTTTGTAGCAGGAAGCCAAACCAGAAAGGAATTTTATCCACCCAGAACAGGCCCTGCCTGGGGCAGCTGGGAGACCTCTCTAGCAGTCAAACACTGACACCAGTGAAGGACTGAAGGTCTCACCTGCTCACATACCTACTGCTTCTCTCCTCTTACTGACAGAGGGCTGGTTTTCACCTCTGGAAACCAAGACACCCATCTGCATTGACCAAAAATCAGTGTTCAACAACAGTTATTAAAGGCAACTGCTGCCCAAGCAGCACCAACAAGCATTTGGCCGGCCATGCTGACAATACTACAGATAATGCAGATGAGCCCCTTACTCAGCCCAAGGGGAACAGCCCTCAACTCACCACTTGGGCACTTGCACACAGCCTGCAAATCTCAGCTGTTGGACTGCTGCTCATGGATTATTATTCTCCCCTCCCTTCTTGCCTCTCATCTGTCCATGAGCCCACTGTCCTTCCAACACAGGACAGATTTTTTTCTCTTCTCCACAAGACCTCCCAGGCACTGGAGGTGATGGACAGCAAGACAGCAGAGCCTAATCCCCACATGTTATGTGGTTTTTTTCATCCCATTGCCTTCCTTTTACAGCCTAAGTGTGAGAGACTCAGGCCAGACCTCAGCCTCCATGTGCAGCCTGGGATTATGATCTGAAGCATAATATTTCTTTATGAGCAAATTATCACCAAGACTTCAATGTGCTGTTGGCCTTTTAAAAAACTAAGTGTTTAGTATTTTTATTTCTTTCTGCTCTGCAGTTTATGGCTCCCATAAATCAGATGACAGGCTTTGGCACAGAGGGCTGATCTGATCTGTGGGAACAGGGAAAAAGGCAGGAGAAGGGAGCACTGACAGAGCTGTTAACTGGGGGGGACCTCTGCACCCTGCTGTAAGCATCCCCATGGGGAAGGCAGGGTGCTGCCCACCTGAGGCAATGCTCACAACCATGCCAGCTCCTTCTTCTCTGACACAGAGTTTAAAATCCTCACTTCTTCTATGCCACACCACCTCCTTGCAAAAATTGAAACCCCAGTTCTCTCGCTCACAGGAGCAGTGATAGATCCACTAGGATTCACAAGGGTGTCAGGACACACACAAGCACAGTGCTGACCACTACACTGGTACACCAACCCACACTTCTGAAACAATCAAATCTGACCCAGTGTATTGCTGATCTAGAAGCCTTACCTTGTAGCAAATTAAGGATGCTGCCATGGTTAAAAGTCCATTGGAGGTTTCCAGAGTTGGGAAGTTGGTGCTGAAGTCCCAGGTCTCACAAGTAAAAGACCAAATAAAGACATTTATTCAATCAGAGATGCACCAAAAGTCATGCTATGAAGCATTCCCGCAAGCAGCATTCAGGGAATCCTTCTCCCCACATCTCTGTGCTTCCAAATACTATTAAAATCTGAACTATAGTCAGCCTGTGCCCTCTCAGGGAAATGACACACATTCCCACAGCCCTTCTTTCTCCTGCCCCAGTGACTTGGATTCTACTTCAGGACTGACACTTTCCTGCATGCACAACGTGCATGCCTAACACTGCTGAGCAGGCCATCATCTTCACAAAGACCTCACAAGACAAATAATATATAATATTGCAAGGACTTTGTTGGACTTGGGCTTGCAGGGATGTTCAGTGAGCCTGGGTTTATTGCTAGCTGTACTGCTTTGCTCATTGATAAGAACTGATCTTTCTTCCTCTGTGCTCAATGCTGCTTTGCTAGGGCAGACTTTGGTACAGGTGCTTTATCCTCTTGGCAGTGCTAGGTTTATGGTTGCACTTGATGATCTTAAAGGTCTTTTCCAACCCAAACAATTCTGTGATACTAAGAGGAAGGGAACACAGGCAGCTTAATGCTCTTTCACGTGAAGGTCTGTGGCAGGCAAGATGACTTCTGCAAGGAAAGCCCTTCCACTGGCTCATGTAAGACCAGAAGGTGACATTACTTCATGTGGCAATACTCCCTTGAACACTCCCAAAGTGCCAATCCTTCCTTGGGTATTTCCAATGCAGTAGGAATCTTCACCAGGAATTTGAAGTCCCATAGATGTTTTGCCTACTGAAGCAAAAAATGGTGCTCTTCATTGCCCTGCCTGCAATCCAGTCTCTACCACTGTTGTGCCCTTGACCAGTAAGATTTTACCTGCTATAAAAAGCTGGATAAGAGGCAGGTATTTCTACCATCCTCAGCAGGGAGCCACCCTCTCAATGAGTGCTGGCAGCTCTGGGCTGTGCATCCATCCATCTGTCTGTCCGTCCGTCCATCCCACTGTCTGGGTGCCCACAGCTGCCCATACAGCACTCAGTGTGACAACTGGAGCCAGGCTGGGACAGATAGAACTCCCAGGGGGAGAGCACAGGCGAGTCAGGGTCCTGCCAGTGGCTCACTCCCATGGCTGGGGCTGCCACTGGGAGTAACAGCATTAGCAGAGAAGAGAGAAAGCTTCCAGGAAGAAATAGACAAAGTGAATAAGGAGTTTAAGCAAGTTTTGAGCATTAGTGAATCTTTTCAATAATGATGAGACTTGAGTATTTTTTAAAAAGGGGGCAAAAGGAGTAGCAAGAACCTGCTCTCTCCCAGAAAACCATGTTGCTGCACAGAGCAATTTCCAAACTCAGACACCAGTCTGGTCTTCCCAAAACCCGGCTGTAAAGCTAACTGCTGTGCTATTAAAGTGCCAGATAAGCCAGGCGACAGCACCAGCCAGACTCCTGGAGCTTCAGGACATTCTGGGATCACTCATGCATCAGCTTTTATCCTGAAAGTATCAGAATCTAGGAGTGCTAAGATCAGGGTAAACATTATCAGTTGTTGTTCTGCCCTCCCACAGTGACTACAGCTGATCTGTTTGGACAGAAGGCTGGGAGGAAGAAACAGCACCAGTTTCAGAAAGCTGCCTATTCTCTCACTGAAAGAACTTTGGGGAAATGTAAAATTCACTGTGTGCCTCTGAAAGTCACGCAACTGCTTTCAGTGCTGAAAATGTGCATCTTGTTTCCAGTGCAATGTTTTCTCCATTTCACTCTCCAGTCATCATGTTGTGTCATGGCTGCTCCTCCATGGTGCTGGACACCTTGGTTCCAGGTGGGTGCTGGCAGCCTGGAGCCCCTCACCACCCCAGGTCACCTCCCCTTGCCATGGAGAGGAGGGGCACATTAGGACAGGGGGGAAAAAAACCAAAAAAAGAAGTGAACTAAAGCCAATTAAAAGCACAGGAAAAATGCAGGGAGGCAGGTTGTCATTACCAGAGCTGGAATTTGGCCTGGGTGCCATGGAGATGAAACCTGGCAGATGGTTAAGGTGCACACGGGAAGCACGCACGCAGCACCTGACTATAGATTTATGACCAATTAATACAACAAAAGAGAAATCTTGACAAGGAAGCCAGAGACCTACAAAATGAGTAAGTGAACCATGAAAAGGGGTGGCTCTCCCATCCAAAAAAAAAAAAAGCAGCTGAGTGTACAATACCTACAGAGCCGTGAATAAACTGAAGTTGGAACAGATGGAGAGAGAAACAAACTGCCGTGTGTATTAGTTGGCTCCCAAGTAAAAGAGCCAGCGTGGGGAAAGAGCTTCCCCACAATTCAAGGAGAGAACAATAGGCTCCAGTTCTGCAGCAGCCCCTTCCCCAGGTGCTCAGTGTCCTTCCTACAGCTTAATTTAAGGCTCACAAGCTGCAGCACTCTCAGATACAAGATCCTAACAAACAACCAGCAAAGAATATTTTAAATAATGAACCATGTGTCTCTAATTAAAAGAGCCCAGGCACAAGGCAGCAGAGACAGGAGCCTTCTCTGGCAACCCATCACACAGACACAGACCCCCAACTACATGGCCTTACCTCAGACTGCATGTGAAGCAGGATCAGGGATAACAAACAAGGGCTTTCCCATGGCTGGTGACTGCCCTGAAGTGGCCATGGTTGCAGTCTGCTGGGCAAACAAACACCTGGTAACCCCCAGCACTATTTGGAGGCACAGAAGTGACCTTTGCCTTTGCAGGCGAGAGCGGCTTGGCACACCAACATTTCCATTGAATTTTGTCTGTCACCTGTAAACTAAAGCCCTGGCCAGGTCAGAGATGAGAAAACAAGGAAGGAGGAGATCAGCCAACCCACTCTGGGAATGGGAGTAGGGAGAAGTTGGTGTGGTGCAGTTAAGCACAAGGAGAGAAGCTCCTCACTACAAGGCTATTTAAAATCCCAGCCATGAAGAAAAGGAGGGATGTGCCCGGTGGTTCTGTGGAGCACCAGGCACCGCTGCCCCACAGACACCCTCGCCCTGACCCGAGGGCAGCAGCAGGCACTGGGGGAAGGCTCAGCCCCCTCCTCGGGATGAGCGCTCAGCTTTCCCTCCAGCTCTGCAAACTCGGGGCTGTCCCGCCAGCCGCCGTATCTGGGATGTAAATGCCAAAGATAACAAGGCAGCTCTACAGACAACATTTATCACCCGCTTTAAAGACAGGCGGCTTGGGACTAAGCCCTTGAGGGGCACTCCCCGTCCATGGCAAACTCAGCCTGGAAGAAACAAGTTTCAAGTCCTGCCTTGAAGCTGGTGGGCCGAAACTTACCAGACTTCACAGTGGGAGGGCTTTTGCAGAGCCATGTGCTCCCTGAAATCCCTGTCCCCAAAAGCCCCTCCTTTTGTCCATGCTCCCCACAGCCCCTGGACGCTCATGCATCAGCTGGTTCGCTTCTTGTGGCGCTAAGGGGGACACCAGCATATTCCCCCCCCCACTACAGCTGGGCTTACACAAGAACACTGTCTGAGAGGTAGCACCTGTAATGAGCCCAAGCACAGGCACAAGCTATTAAAACCTCCCCCCACCTCTACCCCCGCCTGATTCTCTCTGTGGCTTTAAGCAAATCGCATAACTTTTCCTCTTTAGTTTCTGCACCTGGGAGAGAGTAATATTTACCTATCCCAGGGGGTGTTGAGGGGGTTAGTTAATGTTTGCCCAGCATTTTAAAGGATAAAATATTCTGTATTAATTCCCGGCTGCCAGAAAAACTGACATGTGCGACTCTCGTTAGCTCCACTGGAAGATTTTTTCACTCGAGTTGGGCTTTAGGTTTTTGAAAAGTAGAAGCAAGATGATGTGACATTAACATCTCAGAGAGCACCTGCAGCATGGGCTGTAAAACCCCCTTCTCTTTTCACTGCCAGCAGCCTCCTGCTGCACCGCCTGTTCTGCACAGGTGCACCCGTGCCTGCTAAACATTAAAGCACTCCCAACCCAACACGGGGCTCTGGGCTGTGCCAGCAGCAGCGGGTCCCCCCCAGGTGGGGATCCCTTTGGGGAGCTGCCCTCACCTGTGAGGTGGCCTCTTACAGGTTAAACACAGCCTCTGCACTGACACTGCCCTTCTGTCCAGGTTTGTCAGCTCTTATTGGAACCCAGGTTTGCTTGCCATGACAGCTGTGAGCTGCAGGTGGGATCGTGCAGCACCATGCCTGTTCGTGGGTGTGCCAGGGGAGCACGCCAGGTGGGTGGGCATGCCCTCTGCTGCTGTGCCACCACATACCACAGGTTGTGTCCCCTGCCACCTGGTACTGGGCAGAAGGGAAAAGCATTAGATAGGAGCTGGGCTCCAGCAGCACCCAGCTGTCTCAGCTGGCTTTACAACCCAGGACACTCATAGTGCATGGGAAAATACAGCACTGCACATCCCTCAAATCAGACCACCCACTGCTCAGGCCCTTTACATTCTCCATGTGGCACCAGCAGTACCACAACATTGTTGTTCTCTCCCTGAGCACTGGACACCGCATTTTTCAGGCTGAGGACAATGAGCTGCCACCCTGGGTTCATTTCTCTCATCTGTTTCTCAGTGCACTTCTCCTCAGTGCTGGTATCCCATATGTGATGGGTCCACATGGGGTCTCCACTCATGTGGGCAGCAAGTGGAAATGCCAGCAGCCTTTATGTGCTCCTGGGATGGAACAAGGGGAGGAAAGAGGCTGGCTTTGTCCCTTACTGTTTGCAGTGCTCTGGGGTAAACAGGGCTCTGGGCACCACAGCCAGCAAGCCCTGAGGGTGGTGGATGCACCTCTGTAGGCCTGTCTCCAAAAGCAGCACAGCAGGGCTGAGCCCCAGGCAGTGGGGAGGGGGACAGGGGGCTCCCGAGCCCTCTGGAAAGGGATTTGTGTTTAACTGCTGGTTTACTGCCTGCCAGCAGAAGTAAACGGCTGTACAATAGGGAAAGGCTGCAGGAAGGTGTTTGAAAGCCCAGCTAACCCACTTCAGACTCATGAAAGAACAACACCACCAAAGCAGCCCCCCACTGGCCCCACAGTTTCAGGGAGGGAAAGCTGGTTTGAAACCTGAGAACAATGGAGCAACCTTCCCTTCCTTTTTTCTGGCAAAGGTAAAAGACCTTGTGGAGGTGTCCACACTGGGGAAGGCGCTGAACAGGAAGCCCCACACCAATAAAGCATCCCCTTGTGCCTTCAAACACCACATCCAGGCACTTCCCAACCTCCATCATTGCTGTCTGCTGGCAGCACCAGGAATTCTTACCCCTTGCTGTGCAAATCCCTGACCAGAGACAATGGCACAGCTGTGCTGGCATGGAGGGCTGTTTGCCAGCGCTGGTCTGGGCACTCCCCACCAGTGGTGGGGCAGAGCAGAGGGCTCAGTTTTCCTCTCCAGAGGCCTCCTTTTGTCCCCATCACTCCCTACCTCTCCTGTCTTGCCCAATGTCCAGGACAGCAGGCAGAGACCAAGGCACTGCAGACAACTGCTGAGCAAAATCAGAAGCACAGACTGAAACATGACTAATTTCTAACACATCACAGCCTACGAGTCGTTCTGTTTGTGAGCCTAAACTGCTCTCTGCTGCTTTCATACCAGCTCGTTTCAAGGGTGAGTAAGCAGACAGTGGCAGACATGACTTTTATTATTCCCAGGGCTTTGAAGCTCTACCATTTCCCTGTGGTTAGCTGGCTGCATCAGCTGTCTGTAGTGACACATTTTGAAGAACTCAGCAATGAGACATAGGTAGCCAGACCAAGCCGAGCTGGAGCTCAGCAAGCTCCATTGGCAGTATTTCATGGTGACTCAGTGGTTGCCCACCCTCTATTATTCTTTGTTTTTACCCTGTCATTTTATTTCTATATTCTTGGCTACTTTCAAGAAAGCACTTTCACAAGCAGAGGTCAAAAGCAACAAAAACAGCTCCAAGTTGTAAGTGAAGCCCATTTCTGTTAAAGTGAATTTTGGGATGAATATCCTCAGAGAATAAGCTGTTCATCTCTGAGGATGAATATCCTCAGAGAATAACACCATATGAAGAGAGAAAAATATAGAAAAACTGAGCTACAACAGTGTGAGCATTTCATGTATTTATACATGTGTATATACTCATACATATGCAAAAGAATAAATACAGAAACACAAATATCTTAGACTAGAAAGTGAAACTTCCTGCATTTCTTAACTACTCCCTTAAGCCAGTTTATTACACAGGCATTTTTTATATATATATTTAAAAATGTAGCACTTGCACACACTTTGGAGAAAAGTGTAAGTTTCCTTTCCATCCCAGGTTAAACTCTATGGTATTTTCCTGCTGCTCTAGTACTTTCACAGCTCTGATCTATATTTCTACATTTAACCACTTCTAGTTTGAACGACTGAACATTAAAAAGTATCTTTGCATAGCACGAAGCAGCACAAACATCAAAGTCCAAGCAAAAGCACCAGATTGTTATTGTGGGGTTTTTTGCACAGACTAGTTCAAATCCTACTTTTAATTCCACTGCCAAAAGTTTAGAGCTTGAGATAAATCACTCCCTCCCCTTTGAAAGGGGCTGATTGTATTTATGGCCCGTTTCAGAGTCCAAGGGCCCAGGCTGAGATGAAAGGCTGGGGGCAGAGCAGGGCGATGCCCCACAGCCAGTGCCACATAAGAGGGTGAGGGCTCTGGCCACAGTGGGAGGAACTTCCAGATGTAGTTCCCAGCAGGGCCCAGCCCCTTTGGGTAACCTCAGATGTGTCATTCAGCCTTCCTCTGACTCAGTTCCTCAGTACTGGGGAACTAACACCACCACTGCACTACGTAGGAGTTTTGGGCAGATAGACACCTTTTGAATGAGTACTGCAATCCACACTAGAAGTGTAACTAAAATAGAGATCAGTTGCAATTCTAAAGAAATGACACAAGCGTGGGCTAGGAGGAAGGGATGAGATGTATGGTACAAACACAGGGAGTTCCCTACCACACTCAAAAGGGCTTGATCATGAACTGAAGCACAGGAGAGATGCAGATCTTAGGTTAGGAGCCCTGCTTTGTGGCAAATCCTTGGGTCCCCTCAGTGGCTCTGCAGTGCCTTCACCTCCTGGTTGTGAAAGAAGCACCAGCTGCCTGGCTCCCATGTCCCTGCTGGGGCTACTCAGTCATCCAGGAAGGGAAACAAAACACAGCAGCTTTCCTACAAATCTGGTACACCTCTGTCCATACCCTACAACTCCCCCTAAGGCAGGTGGCCCCACCTGAGTCCCCATGTTTGAACCTCTGGGCCATGCCAGAGTTTTGAACCGATATCATGTTTTGGCATGTCAGACATGACCCAGATTCTTCTACCTAACCATGGAGCAGATGCAAGGGCAGGTCCCAACCCTGTTAGTCTGGCAAGGTCTGATAGCATCTGACACCCAGGGCTGGTGGAGCAGGGCCACCTGGGCTGGAGTGCCTCGCTGTGTGCTCTGCATCACCGCCCACAGCAGCAGCCAGCACAGAGGGAGGCACTGCACGGCTGGTAAGAGTTTAAACAAAGTGACCTCGCAGCCTGTCCCCAGCCCTGGGGTTTCCTCCTGGTGCTCTGTGGCTGACCGCAACCCCCCCTCTCACCCTCAGCACATTTCAGTGGGCAAGCCAGCAGAGGTAACAATACTCCTCGTTTTTCACAGAAGACAAAGCTGCGGAAGACACTGATTCCCATGGCAACAAAGGCAGAGAAGTGTCCCAAGATGTGATTTGCTGTCACTATACCCACCTCGCAGCAGATAAGGACAAGTGATAGCTCTGAAAGGAACTGTTTCCATGGGACCCTTCCCAGCGAGCCCCCGCAATGACAACCAACCATCAGCCACAGCTTTCAGCATCAAACAGCTCTGACTGGAAGGGAGCAACGCTGCTTCCTGCATCTTGTGTCTTCTTGTGAGGGACAGGGCTCTGCTGGCTCCCTCAGAGCCTGCCTAACCCCCAGCAAGCCTCACTGCTGCTCGCTAATCCACTTACCCAGGCAATTACACTGGGAGAGCAGCCTGCTGGGAGCCTGCTCAACTTCTCAGCTAAACATCCTCCTGGGTTTTTTAACCCACTGAGTGGTATCTTAGGCAATGGCAAGAGCTCCTCACAGAGCACACATTTGTTCTTAAGCAGCGTGGCCTATGTAAGTGCATTTCCTTCCCACACTTTCATTTATCATAGTTCTTCTCTCCCAGTCCTGCCCCTTCAGTTCCCTAGGGAAAGTCAGTGAATTTATGAAGGAACAAAGTCACCTTGAGCCTTAATCCACACCCCAGCAGAAGGACATCTGTCGGCAATCACATCCACCCACTCTGCAACAGCATTACAACAATGCTCACTTTGTTAGCACAGAAAATGCTGTCTCCTTCTCTGGTCCTGCAGACAAGCTACACAAAGGCTGGAGCAAAGAAAAGGCTGGGGACAAAGAAAATGGCCCTGTACATCTGAGGTCAAACAGGTAAACTGAAGCGGGACAGTGGAATCAGGAAGAGAAGAGCAAAGAAAAGACTCCACAAACTTATGATAAACCCTCCAAAACAACTCCCTGCTCCCTTTCTGCATAAGAAGTGAAGGCAGTTGAGAAAATTGTGCTCAGTAAAGTTGGAGAAGACAGGCAGAGATCCTCATTCAACTGAGAGCAAAACAACAACCAAAGCAAGTGACATAGTGTGGAACCAGGTGCATAAGGCAGTTGGGATTTTACCATCTGGGAGCAAAGGACAGATTCCTTCACAACCAGGCTGGCACCCAGCTTGCTGGAGCCATGGCCCCATGTTCCCCTTTCTCCTTCCTTTAGGAAAACCAGCCCTGGTGCCACCTGAGCACACAGGACCAAAACAATGCTCTAAAATGGGTCTGGGAGCTCAAGAGATACAGAGACAAAGCTCTCTGCAGCAGAGGCTGTCCCAGCCCTGCACAGGCAGTGCTCAGACGTTCTGGGCATGGGCTGGTTCCCAAGTCCTTGATGCTGCCACAGGACTGCTCTCACAGGCAGGGCTCCCACCGTTGTGCCCATCCCCATGGAGCAGCTCCTTTGCACTCAACAGGAACAAGCACGGCTGCTTGTTGCCATCTGCCCTTCTTGTTGCCATGACTTGATCATCAGTCCTGGGATGAACCTGCTACTGACTGGAAGAACTGAAATTTTACTGTTCCCAGAAGGACGCAGGAGTTACAGCAGAGAGGCAAGGAGGCTGAAGAAGAGGTAAATGGATAGTTGAGCCAGTCCCAATGAAACTGCTGCCTCTCAAACACTCCCATCCTGCTGGCTGGATAGTGCAGTGGGCTGAAACCCAATTGCTTTGTCATCTTTGGCACTTGCTGCAGGCAAGCACCAGCTTTTGTCAGCCCAACATCCTTTTCTCTGCCATGCACCCCAGAGCAGATGACTGAGTTTCTAGAAACGGATCCCAGCTAAGAAACAGGAAAAAGAGTGAGGACATAGGTGTCCTGGTGTGGGAGTTCCCTGAGCTAGTGTTGGAATCCAAGTGCCCAGAGAAATCAACCCATCCTAAATCCCCAATACTCTGCTAGCTGCATTATAAAGAAAGAAGATTTAATTAGCACATGTAAGTAATCTCCTCCTTAGCAGTGTCATTCCACTGGTACACTCTGACTTCTGTTGCTACTTCTGTGGCCCTCAAGGACAAGATGTGGTGTTGTATGGATTTCCTTTGCTTCACAACAGAGGAAGAAGACAAAAACTACACAGGCTTCACCAACTCACCTAGAAGTCCTCCAACTGCCATCAGCCACTTCAAAATGTATTCCCAAACAAAACAGATTGTCCCCAAATAGCTTACCTGGAATTCTCTATTCTCAGCAGCAGTCTTTCTTCTTCGGGCAGCACTGTTAAACTTTACAAGAGAGTAAAAGAGCTTGCCCTCTGCTCCAGGAGTAGATTCCAGCTTGCCTATTGCACCTGCATGCTGTCACAGCCCTGGTCAAAGGAGACATTCCAAGAGAACCTCCTGGATCCAAATGTACAGAAATACATCACCAGTGCAGGGGAACCAAAAGAAATGTTCCCAGTAATTGCCTAAATTCATCTTTGTACTAAATACTCTTCTAAGCAACTCTCATTTAGAGAGACTTCAATAGCATCACAGAATGGTTTAGAAAGGACTTTAGTGCTCATCTAGCTCCAACCCTCCCTTCTGCAAGCAGGGACACTATCCACAAGACCGGGTTGCTCAGAGCCCATCCAAGCTGGCCTTAAGAACTTCCAGGGATGGGGGATGCTTTAATGGGCGTGTACATGGCACAGGGAGCCCCAGTCCAGCCTCACACAGCATCCTCAGAGCTTGTATTTACAGGCTCCTGCAAGTGGGAGGCTGTTTACTAAAAGGATTAGATAAGGCTTGACAAAGCAGGAAGGTGGGCATGCTGTGCCTTAGAAAACTTCTGCAATACAGAACCCAAAACATCCCTGTAGGCAATTCCAGTTAGAAAAGAACCTAGAAAAGAAGAAGGGGGGAGAAATTTCAAACAGGTTTGGCAGAGCAGTTTGGCCACAGCTGGATAGAGGGTTAAATGACAGGAGAGTAACCAAAGAGCAGTGTGTCCAAGCCATCCCTGAGCAGCCGTTGCTTGTACTGGAGAGGTCGGTGGGACTATCTCAAAATACTTTCTCCTTCCATCTCTGAGAGAAAACAACCCCTAAAGCATGCTGCTGCTCCTCTCACTCTTCTGCAGAAGGGAAAGCTGCTCTCCTGGGTTTGGTGGGGACAAGCAGCTCACATGCCCTGTAAGGCTGCCCAGCACTTAGAGGAGAAGTTCAT
>NW_005054414.1:852956-872561 GCF_000277835.1 Geospiza fortis | reverse complement strand
AAACCTTTTGGGTTCCAGACTTCCAAGCAAGCCAGGACACAGCAGCATTGCTTCTAGGGCATCTAATGCAAGGCCCTTCCTTGACACAGACAAGTGTCATGGGGCTGAAGCACACCTTTTCTTTCAGTATCAGTTGGTCAGTCTAACATACCATACCTGGCATTCAGTCTGAAACAGAGATCAGTTCCTTATGCATTTCCTTTGCACTTGTGAAGTTAAGCAATTCCTACTCTTCAGCATGCCCACACATTACACTCTGGAGATCACAGTCACAGTGGTGGTGATGGGGTTTGCTACTGTAGGCATTTTCAGATGCTCAAGAAAAGCTCTACTCCTTCTTCAGAGTACTTCCAGAGTAGGCTGGGAAGTTCCTGATAAGTAGGTGGGGAAAAAAAGTGACAGAAAAGGGATAAAAACATGAACTGTTAGTTTCCTTGAGGAATAGCATGATAGCACCACCAAACTACTTGGGGTTGAGAGACCAGAACATGGAGGCAGGAGTTTCTCCAGTGGTCTGGTATTGTGCTCGATTCAGAATTTATTATAAACTATAAAACACAAACACAATTACCAAGTTCTGCACTGTGTCCATTTAAACACAGCTAAGCAAAGACGTGGATTCATGTTTAACGGAATGAGCCACAGGAGAGAAGGCACAGCAGGGCCCGCAGCCACATGGCACATTTAATTCCAAGGGAAGAACACCTGACTTCTACATGCAGATCAACAAAGAAATAAATTAATAAAACCAAGTATATGGTCTGGCTCCTTTAGGACCATTAGTTACACCATCTCTGTTAGGAAACTCTCACAAAACTTCCTGTGAGCCTGAACAGGAAGAGTGCCAAACTGCAGCCCTGGAACATGGTCCTCTTTTAGGCTGGGATGAGGGTTTAGTTTCAGCATTAGTCAGGGCTCAGGTCTTCACAGCAGCTGAGTGAAAAGCAGCTGCTAGAGCCAAACCTGTGAGGAGGAGGAAGGGAGGAAGAGGAGGATGCTCAGCAGAACCACACCAGAGAGAGTGGAATAAAGCACACGAAGGACAAGCCCAGATCAAGTCAAAGAATGTTTATTCATGTGAGGTCAGTTCAGACACGACCAGATTGAAAACATTTCTCCTTCAGAGCACCCTGGAGAAATACAGAGAACTGCAAACCCAGGACAAGCACAGCAGCAATCCCCAGGCCCTGGGCACACCTCACTAATTGCGGGTGGTCCCAAAGCACCACGCGCTCGGATGCAGCGGCTGGGCAGCCCGGGCTTGGCGCTCCATCACTGCTGACACTTCTCAAGAGGGGACAGAGCTGTTTACAGGAAACCATTTGTTACAGGAGCCGGCCTTCTCCTCCCCCTCGACCCCAGCCACATCCCTTTCCCACCCCACCTTTCATCAGAAGTTTATCTGCTGCCCAGAGAGGCAGCCAAAAAGTTCATCCAGGTTGGAATTTGAAACCAGAGATTCTCAGACGCTGTGGCTCAGGCAAACGGTGCCACGATCTATTTTAGAACTAAGTTTCAGGAAGTTTTCATTCTATTTGTACAGGGGCTAATGAGTAGCTTGGGATGTGAACACTAACCCCAGGGCATAATTCTGAGAACAGGATGATAGATTCTCAGACTCCTGCTCTAATTATACAGGCAAAAATTGGAATGGGAATGAGAAGAGTCAAGAACAGGACTCAGGCCCCATATCAGCTTAATGGCATCATTTTCCCAAGCACTGAGATACTTTGAGGGTCAACAAAAAGATGCAACAATCACCTCCACCCAGAGAAAAAGACTCAAAAAAAATATAAAATGGGGCAACTGAGTTCCACATTAAGCAAAGCTGTGCATGGACATAACTACAGAAGCAGCAACCACCAAGTAACCATTCAAAACTGTAAAACCGTAAGGCACTAATGATGTTCCACTCATTACAATCAACACATGACTAAAAATTGACATTCATCAATTAAAAAATAAAAAATAAAATCAATGCACATTTTGAAAAGGCAACTGTTCCCATTAAAAAAGTTTCAAATCTCAGCTCCAACGTTTGCTGCTCCCTACCTCCATCCAGGCACTAGCTAGTTAGACAGAGTGTTTGCTCACATGTTCTGCAAGTTAACACAGACCAATTACAATGAAACATTTCCAGGCATAAACAGAAAGCATTTTTTTGAGAAGTTACTCAGTGATCCCATTAAGATCACCAATAAATGTTAGAGCTGTCAGTTGGTCACCCCACTTACCAGAGTACTGGAAAGCACTCAAACACCACCACAGCAAGCACAGCCACTTGTTTTTAGCGCTTGCAGGCGGACTTGCATCTACCTTTCCCTTCAAGGTATAACTCAAGCTTCCAAACCCTGGAGCTTGAGGTCCCCTATGCAGCCATAGCCACAGGAGCATGAGGGGAAACAGCAGCAGTTGCTCATTAATGCTACTCCACAAGTACACTTCAGCCCCTCTCTGAGAGCAGCCGGGTCCCTTAAATTCCTTTAATTCCATTCTGATCCTGCTTTGCTAGAGATGAGCAATTGCCCAAGGAGTATGAAGTCAGTGACACCAGTTTCCTTCAGAAGGTCACCTCACACCCATTTTAGTCAGTATTGGTCAGGTTCAATAAACAAAGTAGTGAAAGTGTTTGTGTCCCATTACTGATCCCTGAAGCCATTCAAGGATCCTTTAGACACAAAGGACCTATTAAGGCTTATTTCAGAGATTACATAAAGTATTGCACACTATTTGTCTGCTTCAACAGTTTAAAAAAATGAAATCTCATTTCTCAGAGATTAGTAACATTATTAAAAATGTTAAAAACAAATGCAGAGGTAACTTCTTCATGTGACTGTACTGGAATATGTAACAGTTAATAGAAGGGAGATAGCAGAGGTCCATCTGTGTAGAGATTTAGCAACAGCAGTTTTTAAACAACTGGACAGCATAAATCCCAAATAATTATTTTTGCCCTTTCTAAAAGCTAAGGTGATCTGAAATTTAGGACTATCCATGAACTGCACTGTATGATTTCACCAGCACAAAAGAGCATCAAGATTCATTGCAAGACAGCCTCCCAAAAACCGTCAGTTTCGAAGAGCTGACTTTGGTCAGCAATCCAGAAATAAATAAGAAAAGGTATAGGAATGAGACACCCAACAGAAGACCCTGGTGTGACTGCTGGAAGGGTCTGGGAGGCTGGGACAATCCATCAGTCCCTTGGATTGTCTGGCTTAGGTCAGCAGCTCCGTGACACAGGTGGTCTCAGGACAGGTACTTGGTGCTTCACTACTGAGCTCACCACAGGCAAGTCAATCAAGTCTTGTGGAGTCCTTTTGAACCAGTCCAAACCTGGAGGATGTAACAAACAAGTCTCCCAGAGTTTTGATGAGTGTCCCAGCTGTCAGTTGCACACAGCAGTCCAGGCAGAGGGAGCAGAAGTCACTCTGCCAGCATTCGCAGGCGCTGCTCGTGCAGCAGCAGCCTGATCTCCCTCACTATCAAGGGTGAAATGAACAGGATTGTGGAACTCGTCTGTGGAAAGAAGCAAATCCAGGACAATGAGCACAGAGCAACCAGAGCTGCAGTCCCCCTGCTCCAATGTGCATCCAAGGAACACACAGGCTTAGAGAAGCAGCGACAGAGTGGCACAGCAGAGGAAGGGCTGAGCTTGCAGGAGAGCTCATACAATTTCAGCTGGCAGGATCACTTTTTTCATAAAGATGAGCTCTGCAGCTCCTCAGGGACCTTGCTCCTCACCACCTCTGCTGGTTACCAAAGTGGCCTTCTCCCTTGTCAGCACAGAGGCAAAGACATCTCCTGGCACTTCCAGCAGAGAAGACCAAGTAAATTGTGCAGTGTTCACCACTGTGGTGATGCTGAGGCCATCAGGACCTCAACAGCTCTCTGTCCCAGCAGCAAAACAGGGCCAAGGCATTTTCAGTTTAGTTTCAATACCCTCACCACTCTTTCCACTAATCTTCAAAACCTAACAAACAAGCAGCTTAACTTCAGCTCTCTGAAAATATTAGGAACTATGTACCATGGAGATGCAGGAGGGAGAAGCCCCACCTTGGAAATCAGGTAGTATTTGATTTAGGAAATGCATACAGGTATTTTTGGGCAAATACTTTTGTGTCTCTGCTACAATCTCAGTTCCTGTTGGGTAACATGACTTTAAAGGATGCAAAATGAACTCATTTGACTTAGACAACCTGAGGCAAAGCCACACCACTGGCCACTTTGAGAATGGTATCAGAAGTCACAGTTCTCATGTTTCCACAAAAACATCCTATGGCAAATTGAGCTTTGAAAAAAAGAATTTTTTAAAAAGGTGATTTCTTACCATTAGAATGAAGAAATAGAAAACCCACATCCATCCCAGGTTCTCCTGGATCAAAGACACTAGATACTAAACAAAAAGGAAAAAAAATATTATTCAAACTGGGAAGATAAACATGACTTTCAGGCATGACACTTTCATTTTCTAGACTTTGTGGGCTGTTGGCACTCCACACAGAGCTGATCACAAAATCTTCCAACTGATCTTTTCCTGTCAGAAGGGATGACTCAGGACAGCAGTCTTTTTCTGTACAAAACCCACAGTTTCAGCAAAGCAGAGACACCATCCTGAAGCTTTACAGTAACTCAGAACAGCACAAAGACAGAACTGAACTACAGTTTCAAAGGGTGACAAATTGACTCTGCTGAATATGAGGTTTTTGCACGGAACACTGGGACATAAGTGGATGTAAGTACTCTCAGAAGAACTAAAAGCTCTAGAATGGGTTATAAATTACACAGGACACATTTCCAAGAGCTGTGCTACCAGTAATTGCTTAACCTTTCATCTAGGCAAGACACTTGAGACTACACTCTGTTCTGAGCTGCACCCTGGCTCAAATGGGCAGCCTGGGCCACACAAGAAAACATATCTCTTATTAGCAGATTTATACTCAGATGCTGCACAAGGGCCTCCCTTCTTCACCACTGGGTATATCATAACAGGATGTGAATTTCTAACATGCTCATTGTGCATTTGCTGTCACTCACACACCCCCGGAATGACGTCGTGCTTGTCTCTGCTGGAATAAATGCAGTGTTGGAAGGGGAGGCAGGTGGAATCTCTCAGAAGCAAAGACCCACTTTTTATGATGATGTGAGTTTGGATGGTATGTGTGTGGGAAGACAAAAACACTGAGATGATACCAGAAGAACACTGAGTGTAACAGTGCACTGATATTTGTCCTCAAAGCACTTGTAATTTTCCATGTTCAGAGGAGATAAGCAGCATCTATCCTACCAAACAGTGACTGAATGATTGTATTTATCAGGCAATCAATGGCAAGCACAAACCCAAAGCTCTTTCTAGAAAAGAAACTCGCAAGCCTCGCCTGCATCCTTGGTATTTTACCACCACTGGAGGATGCCTGGAAAAACACTGGCTCCAATGTCTCTACTGAATCCTCCCCAAAGCATCACTGCGTTCTTTCACGTAGCTAACACTTGTATTTGAGAAGAAAACATCCCCAGTGGGCACACTGTCAGCTTCCTCCTCTGCAACACTCCACTTCTCAGACTGTAAGGACTACTGGAGCAAGTGGGGCTGGGTTTACAAGGTGTAAAAGACATCCACAGATAAAAAGAGAAAGCACAAATAAGAGCAAATTTTAAATCTCTTCATAAACACTGTAATATTAAGAATAGGTATTCCAGTTTTACTCAGTTATAGAGATACACTTTTCTGTAAGAGAAGGTTTGCCTATCACCTCAAAACAAAAAAAATCTTGAACTTCAAAATACTTTTTTTCACACTTTGAAAGTCTGTAAAATTCACTTCAATTACCAAAGTGCCTTAACATTAGCACTGTGAATACTTAGTTTAGTTCTTCATTACACTGTTTCCACTGGAAACTTTGTTAAAACAGACAGGTTCCCTTGGTCGATTTTCAAGTAATTCTTTTTTAAAAAATCCCAACCCTCTCTTTCTCCCCCAACACAATTCAGATTGAGGAGTGCACCAACATCTGTAACCACAACAGACACTTTTCCTCCTTCCCCAGACCTCTCTTTTCCTTGGCAGCCTCACCTGGCCCACGGCAGCACCAATACTGCCTGTTCCATCCACAATTCCTGTGACTGTCGCCAGAGCCTCGCTGCTGCCTTTCACCAGATCCTGACGCCCCAGGTCAGCAGAAATTGCAGAACTGATCATGTTAGAAGGGCCTCCGATGAAAAATCCTGGAAGTGACAAGAAAACAGCCTTGGTGCAAAACAAATACTCACATAGATTCTCAACAAAACATCTTCAAAACACAGATTTTCTACCATGAAAGCTCAGGACAAGAATTAAGTCTAGGGACAGTGCTCAGAGACAAACTGCAGGTAGAAGGGTACCTGAAACACACAGTCATGGAATCCTGAATATCTGGAGGAGTCACACAGAAATAGCTAACAAGAACATTTTAATTAGCATGGACACCCTCAGTCTCCAGGGGTTTATGGAAGAGATGGAAGGCAAAAAAAATACCCACAACAACAGGACAGAGAGTTCTGAAATAAGGGTGTTTGGAAAGAAAGGCTCTATTCATGCAGGCCTAATTCCATAACACAGCACAGTATGTGTGGTAGCACAAAGAGCTTGTGACCTCTCCCAGCACACAGGGTATTCTGGATTCTGACAAACACCCTCAAGTTTGAGCTGCAGCTCATGACTCTGCCATATCCCCACTTCCTCAGATACCAGATCACTGCTAGGTACTTTGGCATAAATCCACCTCCATCATACTGAGCCAAGACAGATCCCCTCAGCTCCAGGCCACGATTCTATACAGTCTATATTCTATACCTCCCTCTGTAAGGCAGTTTTCCTACAGCTCTTTTCCAAAGGTGACAGAAACTGGGGCCCAGTTTTCACTCTTTCTGCAAAACCAGCAGAGATGGCAGCACACACAAACACCTTACCACCACCTGGCTGGTGTTACTGATTGGTCTGCAATGAATTTACGCTTCTACCAGCATAACAGTGGATTTTGAGAAGTTACCTGTAATTGCCATGATCACAGCATTGATAGGTTTGCTGTTTGGGGAACCTGCAGGAGAAAGACCAGGTGAGTGTAAATAAAACTTGAATAGTAAGAGAATCCTTCATTTATCTCTCTGGAGAAGTCAGACTCAGCTCAAACTCTCTCATCACAAAGTATTCAGCGCTTGAATCAGCCCTTTCACTCTTCCTACATTTTCTAAAACACAAATTCCCCCTTACAAAGCCATGCCTGAACACCTACAGGCTCCCCTTGCCTCTCCAGCAGCATGTGTACATGTTGCTAGTTTTCCACTACAGCCCCTCCGTGCCTTTCAGACAGTTTTCCCTGGTATCTCAGTTCCAGGCAACACCTGAATTCCTCACTCCCTTCCCGTCAGGGCCCACACATGGTGAGTTACTGCACAAGGCAAGGTGCACCCTCTTCACATATTCTCAGGCCATTATCACTCTTATGTGCAACATGCTATGGGCACAATAAGGTTTCCCAGTTTGGCTGATGGAAGCTGAATTACCACACTGCAGGAACTTTGGATCACCTGAGGCTTCTGTATCTGCCTGGACAGCAGCACACTTTGAGCTAAGTACAAGGCACCTGGGGCTCTGGCTGCTCTGCTACCTAGTCACAAACTTCATCAGCAGTAATTTCATGTTTACTTCCAATTCACTTTTTAAATCAGTGAGTTAACACAAGAGCCTACAAAAACTCTACCAACCCCAATCCTTGCTATTCAATGATAATAACTTAGTGACCTTACTTCAAGACCATCTGAGTAAGCCTGCATGCTTCCAAAAGCCACTGTTCATTTCCAGATCTGGCAGAAATTTCTGCCCACAGATCTCAAAGTGCTCTATAAAAGTCTGTCTGGACCACCATCCCATTTTGGAGGAACACACAGAGAAGTGAAATCGAATCCAGTGAGTTAAATCACTCTGTACCACAGGACATTGTCTGAAAGCACAAACCTGTCACCCCTAGAAGTGTGTCAGAGATGTTTCACAGAAATTACATCTTCCCATCTCCTTACACTCTGTTTTCCCAAGATTCCTTTCAAAAACTGGACACCAAGAAATATATCTATCACAAAAGAGGCAGAAACTCTCCAATTTCACCATTTTCAGAAGTGTGAGTAGTGATGTATAAGAGCTTCTCCAGCCTCTGAGCAGTGAATACATACTGCAGCACACATCTGTCCACAGATTCTCTTTCCTCATAGTATAGGGATGCACCTGAGACTTCTTGCTCTGCCAATTATGGTGTTGACACAATGACAATGACAAAAATCTCACTAACACTGGAGAAGGATCAGTACCAGAAGGATCAGTACCATAACTCACCACTACAGGGAAATCCAGCCACTCAGAGAATTCATTTCCACCCAATTAACCAGAGGACAGATTTCTTTCTGTGCAGTGCCACACTTTAGCAAAATAGACCAAAAGGCCCCATTCTGATCCAGAAGCAGTTTGAAGACCAGAAAACATAATGAGAACAGGCTGTGCTCTGGTTCTCTCCAGGAGGTACTGAATGAGCCTCTCATCCCTGTGCAGCACACGAGTACTCACGGCTGTATCCAAAGAGAGAGCCCACAGCAAAGAGCAGGCTCATGGCCAGCACGGGGGCTCTCTTCTGCAGCACGTCCGAAATCAAGCCCTGGATAGTCCCACCTGGTAAAAAAGAAGTTTCACTGTCAGGCTCAGGATGCTGACACCTTGAACAAAGCTTGTTTCGCTGAGTGCAGTGGCCTCCTCATCAATACACATTCCCTCTAAAATCCTGAGCCAAGCCTCCTGCCCTTACTGCCCTGGACACAGAGACAACTGTAAATTTAAGTCTCAGATAAAGCAGAGAAAACTACTCATACTGCTTTACTGGGAGTTTATTGCTTCTTTTATTTTCTGGCATGCCACTAGCCAATGCTCCTACTTTCCTTTCTCTTCCCCTACAGGACCACCACAGCTCTAGGACCACCACAACCCTGGATTAAGCAAGCTGAATGCTATGGCTGGCTCCTTTAACTGAAAGTGCAAGAAAAGGCAGCTCTTTCTCACAGGAAAAACATTATCACACAGGGGCCTCACATTCTCTGCTGTCTCACCTACCATGGGCAGGTGCAACTGAATGCAACAAATGCCAATAAAAATCATTTTATGCACCATTGGTACCTCTGCAGGAACTGCTCTGCTGGTAAAAGCCAGAATGCTGAGAAAGCCTAGTGCAGAAAATGCCACAGAGGCAAAACCAGACCCTGAATGGACCCAAACAAGGATGTCTATTAAAGCTAACTGGACAAAGGAATAAAGCTAGAACTTGAGCACAGGAGAGTGGAAGTCCAAACACATATACAGAATATACTCTTGATTCTGGAAGAACCAGGTCAGGTTTTGCATCCAGCAGAAATAAAAGCAATTAGGTTTAATTTCTGAACACAGTTGGTGCCTGCTCTCCTGAGATCTGCAATGAGTCTGTCCTTAGAAACACAGGACAGACAGGACAGTAGAGAACCCACCAAGTCCAGATCTAAATCTTCCCCAAGGGTACCTGTCAGAAAGGAAGTAGCAAGTAGGGGCCCCATTTTGTACTAAGAACTTTTCAACAAGTCCTAGTCAGTGAAGAAAAATGCCAGCTGGGGGTAATTTTCAAGGGTATGACAGTGCCCTTCAGTTATATGTTAACTCTTTAGGGGGTCTTATACTTTGTGTTTAAGGAAAAAAAGATAAGCCAAGCAGCCACATACAAACCTAGACTTTTCCCACATTAAGTGACCAGCTAGATCCCACTGAACAGAACTGCTCTGGCTGCATTCACTGTCTCTCATTCTCAAACACTGGGGAGGCAGCTGCAAGAAGGTGCCACTCCTCTGCTCACTCACCTATGATTCCTCCCACATCATACCAGATTGAGAGTTGGTCAGCTTCTGCTTCTTTCCATCCAAAGTTGCTGCTGAGGTAGAAGGGCAGCCAGAAGAAGAATGAGTAATTCACCAGCTTCAAGCAGGCATAGGCCAAGGAGTACTGGAACAAAGAGAGGGCCAGAGAGCAGTTAGCACTTGAGAAATGCAAACAGCATTTCTGCTTATTTCCATAAAGCTCTGGATCCAGCTAAAGCTTTCAGGGAAAAGCACTTCTGAATTTCATGTAAGAAGGCAGCATCATGAAAGTTTAATGCTGAACATCAAAGGGAACCCAGGAATACAAAAATCATTGTCAAGAAGGTTATTTTTTTATCATTGAATGCAATGGGTTAATGCACTTTCAGTGCAATCTTGAGAGGAAATGACACTAGGCTTCAAAAAACGAAGAAAATTTAATTCACCTTCTGAAGAGAAGGGAGCCAGCCACATGACACAAAACAAGCTTGAGATTTAGTCATCTGTGCATCATGCTGAGAAAAGTTATGTGAAGTGGTTCCTCTATCCTGTGCTGCTCAGAAGGCTCATCTGCTTACAGCACCAGAAGAGAAAGCTTCACTCATAATCCCCAGGCAGGTATTCCAGGACAGGGGATGAAAGGTTTGGCCAAAGCTGAGCACAGGCTTCCAAACCCAACAGCTGAGACAACTTTCTTTTGGTTGCTGGGCTCAATTTGTCCTTAGCTAGCAGACCTCTTCCTACAGAGCCTTCATGTATGTGGCAGAGATTAGTTCTCAGGGGCTGCTGGCCCAGCATGCAGAGGGACAGGTCACCCTACCTCAGTAAAGACAGTAGTTCAAGGAACCCATTGGAAAAGGCAAACAAGGATGAAGATGTTAAAGCACAGCCTTTGAGGCTCTGTGCATATGGACACTTGACTTTGAATTTCAAAAAGTAGATTTTTTAATATATTAAATTCCACAAAATCATCTCTACTGAATTTATATTATTTTAACAGATACAGACTTCTTAGCTGTATTATTAAGGCTTTTTCACTCTCACAAGGCACAAACTAATTTCCACTATACATGGAAGACATGGGTATGTTTGGTAGGGTATTCCTGCCTCTGGGTGTGAAAAGTGCACTGTGCAAAATGATATTTATTACAACACACTAAGAAACTGTCTACCAGATTGTCTGAGTGATTAAACATTGAATTCCTAGAGGCTCAGGGGAAAGCTGTCTGTACTAAAACTCTTCCACTGCATCACTCAGCAGGAGATGAGAGGAGCTACAGAAAAAACATGTCAAATAATTTCTTTGTAGAATCTTGACAAGGCTTTAGAGATTCTCTCAGTATTTGGTCTCTCCCCAGTCTGACATAGTACCCCTGTTTGGCTGGGCACTAAGCTGACATCAGATAAAACTCGTGACTCAGACGTGCTCAGGTTGCTGGATTAGGGCATGGAACGTGTCCCCAAAACCCAAAGTTCACAGCAAGCAGCCTCAGGTGCTGCCATCTCCTTCAGCTCAGGCCAGTGAAAAAAGTCACACATCAACTGAGGCAGACACCAAGACTAACATTTTGTGTGAGGCATTCATCCAGAGTAGGAAAGAACTCACAATGGGTTTGCTTTCTTTTGCCATTCCTCAACTGCAGCTTTACCAACAGGACTGTGGCTGTCCTGCACTCAGCACACTGACAATGCACCCATCCCTTCCAGATTTTCTGTTGCATTAATCACAACAGCCAACTGCCTTGCTCATCAAGGGTACCTGACAACACTTCAGCCCATTCAGTAGTTCTGCTCCATGGCAAATCCAGGCAGTTCCCACTGCTCTGCTGAGCAGCCACTCTGCCCCCTTCTCGTACTGGTTCTAGTATTCAGGGGGCACACAGAATGTGTGTCCTGCTGCAGAAGTGTAACACTGTTTTTTAATGACAGGTTAACTTTTCAGCTGAACATGAATTGGGCAATACTGTTGATACAGAAGCACAAGTTTTCAAGGGACAGGACAAGGATATGTGGAAACTGCATCACCAGACCTTGTTTCCTGTTGCTCATAAAAAACCCTGCACACTTTGCCAGATGTTACATCATGCCGATTCAGGCTTTTCAGGCCAGCTTTCTGCTTTAAGATAACTAAAAAACTCCAAATCTCAGAATCAGTGCCACAGAGCTCTGTGTGATGCTCAGTTAGGAATGAGAACCCCACTCCTCAGAGCAGGCATCTACCTTACCAAGGAAGCATCCTATAGCCACCTTTGGCCATGGCCTCCCTTGCAAATTCACAGCAGGAAGGGCAGGATCTCTGCTGCACTTCACTGGCTCATTACAGGTACTCAATGAAGCAGGATGGGAAGAGCAACACACACCACACATCCAGACAGCATCATCCATGTACACAAGGATAGCAGGCCCAACCCCAACATTTTAACAGCATGAGACATCAGATGCCAACCACTACAACATATGGTCAGCATATTAACAATGATGTGTACAAATCCTGACAACACAAAAAGACAGCTTTATGTTCAACAGTTAAGTCAGCTCTTACTTAACAATCTGTGTCCTCACCAGTACTACACCAGGAAGGCAACAAGCCTGGAAAAAGCCAATGGCCTTGGGCTGGTTGTCATTGTCAGTTGCTTGAATGGAGTAATTCTGGTCATCATCATCTACATCATCACTGCCCATTAGGGGTCTGTTGGCATCTTCTTCCACACTGGCTTCATCTTCCTCTGCTCCAAGCTCAGGGAGGCCTAAGTTTTACAAGGAATAAGCAACAGGAAAAACGGACCACAGTCTGTTTACCCTCTCCCCACTCTAAAGCTATGCTCACTTCTTTTAAGCAATTCTACCTTCCAGCAGTTCCCTTGCTCTCCCATACCTCCATCCTCCTTTGGCTTAGAAACTCTTCTAGATGGTGTTCTGCAGTGCCGCCAGTTTCTACCCTTTGTCTTCTAGGGCTCTTGAAAGTACTGTGTGATCCTGGCGTCGCTTTGTCTGCTCTGAGTGTCTGGCCATTAGTTGGAAGACACAACAAATTAGTGCACTTCCCCCCTTATTGAGGGCTTGGGATCCTCAGCCTGGCCCTGGGTGCCACCTCCCTTGAGCGTGGAGGCTGAGAGCAGCAGCAGGGCCTCAGACACCTGCTGCTGTTAATGCCTCTGCTGGAATGGAAGGCCTGGGAACTGCATTGTGCTTCCTGGGATGCAGAGCACTCTTACGAGCACACTTTATGGCAGCTTTAGAGCTCCCAACTTTACAGCCTTTGCAGGCACCTGGGAAACCTCCTCCACAGCCCTGTCAAAGCCTCAAAGTTCTTTTGTTTCCCTGTTGCACTCTGACTTGCCTACCACCTTCTCAGAGAAGAAACATATCCAACCCAAAAGTTATTTATCTGGCTGTGGGAGACCTGCAGACCAAAGTTACTTTCCCTTCCTATTGCACACTTAAGGCTTGCCATAGTTTTGTCCTACAATAGCCAGTTATCAGTTTGCCTGCTGTTTCGTTAACAAATACTGATGTTTCATGCGAAGAAAAACTGATAAGTAGGAGAATTAGGCATATTTAGTAGAGATGTTAGAGCCAGGCTGTTTTATTTCGCTTTAAAAAACATCCAGACCCTATTCACGTGACACATGGTAGCATTTAGTGTGATCTTGGCAAGTAAAGCATTTGCTCCATTAAATGCACTAAGGTGCAGCACCATTTGCCAAGAGCCTTGAGGATAAATGCTGTCAGAATGAGCAGCACTCCATGGGAAGCTGCAGATCTGCTCTCCTGAAGGTACTGAAATAGCACAGCTCTTCCACTCACCCACTTCCTTCGGCGACGTCAGGAGCCCGAAGAACACAATGACTCCTCCAGCAAACTGCACGGAGGCCGTCACCAGGAAAGCATACTGAGCAGAAATAAATAAAACATTCTTTTTTAAAGCACTTTCAGCCACACGCACCTCCCTCTCTAATGAGGGTTTCTTTACACTCCAACCTCATGAGAGAGCAAACACAGCTGCAACAAGCCAGACTGCATCCATGACACCTGGAAACAAGTGACCTCTGCATCTCCTGAACAGACTGGGTCCTACCTAGGCTTATCTGTACTGAGGTGACAGCAGTGAGGAAGGAGCTGAGCCAACACAACCAGAGATCCAGCTCTATTGGAAGGGACTGCTCAAAGAGTCAAGCACCAAATTCAGACAAGGTTGCTCGGAGTCTTGATCAGATTCTTGAAATCCTCCAAAGACAGATCCTCCAGGTTCTGTCCTCTTGTTCCAATGCTTAAGATACATCACAGGAAAATGGTTTTCCAAACATCCAAATGGAACCATTTCTGCTTCACTTTACACCCACTGCTTTTTTGCCCTCTCAAAGCATAGTCCTGGAAAGAGTCTGGCTCTGACTTCTCAGCAATTTTCTCCCAGGCTTTGGAAGGCTGCTCTTGGTGCTCTAAGCCTTCTCATCCAGAGTGACCAGCTCAGCTCTGCCAGGCTGTCCTCAGAGGCCCCATGCTATGAGATGTGCTGGGTCACTCCCATTCCCAATGCTCAGTTGTCCACTGTTACACAACAGCCTGGCCTCTTCCCAGTCACAGCAGCTATGCCTCCATGCCCTTCCTGCTCCAGGGACTCCAGTCAGCTCAGAACCTGTGATGGGTGACTCTGAAGAGCACTTGAAGCCACCCAAAATCAGAAGAAGGTATAATGTGACACTTATACCTTAATATCATCAGTCCCTTTTACATAGGAGTCTTGGGCTCATTTCTCCCAGCTTGGAAGGGTCAGGAAAGGAGGAGCCTTTCTGTTCTGCCCCCACAGAATTCAGGAAGATGAAATTGGATACATGAGGCTGTTATCTCTCAAAGACAGGATAAAAAAGCAGTGTCCCATTCATGCAGGTGTAGCTAGAAGCCAGGCAGCAATACCTACCTCATAGCCATACTTGAGAACACAGGAAGCAAGGAATGCTCCAAGGATATTTCCCACAGATGCACAGGCACTCCAGAGTCCAAAGACAAAACCTCTCCTGCAGAAGGGAAAGAAGATTTGAAACAGACAATGCAAGGACAGATGACATTAAGAACAAGACAAAAACAAAACATTCAAGTGAACTTTAACTTATGAATAAAGTTACACCATTTTCCTTTCACTTCAAAGGAGCTCAAAGTTCATTTAAAACAAAACACATAACAACTTGGAGGTGCCAAATAGATAAGCCAGGAAGCCTGAAACATCTGTGCTAAAGGAGAGTGAGCTGGAAACAAGGTTTCAATGACTAGAGCTCATCTGCAATATCCCAAAGTGAGAGTAGAGCCTGGGATAACTCAGTTATCATTAGCCCCTTTAAGTAGATAGAAGCAGGTTTTTCAGTGGTAAGAAAATTAAAATTCAGTCACTCTACACTATGGGATTTTTGAAGTTTCAACCTATGCTTTTAACACACACAGTTGTGCTCACACCAGGCTGTTCTGTGGCTCCACAAAAAAGTGAAAGAGAGAATGTAACAAGTAAGGCATATTTCATCCTACCTAATTTTAATTATGATCCAACAGTTGGCCTTTCTGGTTTGAGAATTTCAGCTCAATCTGTTACTCAGCATGTCAGATAAGTGAGTCACTGAAGAAAACTCAACTTACCCAGCTTTTCCAAACCAATTTCCCATGACAGCAACCACACAGGGCCAGCCAGTGGACTGCAGCAAACCATTCACAACCCAGAGACAGCAGTAGAACCACTTGTTGTAGAAATGCAACCATTCTGTGAGTGTGCCAAAGGAGAACACCTAGAGGAGAGCAGGGGGAAAACAGAGAAGACACCCTGAGGCTACTGCTGAAAGACAAGCAGGAGTGGGGCCCTAAAAAAAGGAACAAGCTTTCAGGGAGCTGTGCAGGGGCCAGGGCAGAGGCCAGGCTGGCGTTGTTTGAGACACAGCACAGGGCTCACAGCACCCTCTGCTGAGCCAGCACAGCTCTGACTCCAGACAAACGAGCTGTCATGGCACTTCCTCTCCAAAAGACTTTTGCACACTTATAACAGAAGAAGAGAAGGAAGACACAAATAGTTTCAATGCCAACACTAAAAATACAGTAGCCTCTTGATCTGCTGTTGTACTGACATGCTAATCCCTGAGGCTCTCTGCAAACACAGAGCCCTCACGGGTCATGTATCTTCACCAAATTTAACACAAATACTACAGCCAGCTCTCAAATGACCAAGTTCTCTAACCCAAAATAAACACACATTGTGGCACAGGGTGCGTGATGCACACTTCAGTCATGTGTCTGCAGAGCCCAACAGGCCACAGTGGAGTTTGTAGCCACTGGTAAAACAAACACTCCACACATTTTTCCACTACTTTAATAACCAGAAAACCACGAGATAAAACTGATTTACACTTATCTGAAGTGGCTTGAACTTGAACACAAAGCACCTTTTGTTTTAAGCAGACATTTTTTTTGACACATACCCTCCTGGCAATTATATAAAAAAAAGTAAATGAGTGCCTGGTATTGTTAGGATGTCCTTTAAAGAACAGAGCAAAGATTGTGTTTGGAAACAAAAGCCTCAATAACATACATGGTCTAAGAGATTTAGTTATACCACAAAACAGTCCCCAAAAGCCCAAGTACACTAATCTTGAACAAAAGCTGTTCATCAAGTCTCTAGACAGTGTCTCAAACTCACGAATTTCCTTCTGACAGAGTGTCCAGAGCTTGACATTTCAGGAAGGGGAGAGTCATCTATGCCTCATGCTTTAGGCAGTGCAGTTCATGCATCCCACACCAAGTCAGAGCTGCAGGCTTTGAGACCACTGAGGTACAGCTACAGCTCACGAGCAGATTCACACAGAAACACAGCCTCTTCTCCCCTGCAGCAAAACCCTACCCAGAAACCCTAAGGCAGATTTTTAAATCCCACTACTATGTTCCAACTTACCACCAGAGCAGAGGAGCACATGCCAAAAGACAAAACCCAGCGTAAATTCAGGCGGTCCCCAACTATGCCACTGACAAAGAGACCCTGAGAACAAACCACAGCATTAAATAAAGCCAGAGGATCTGCACCTTACAGCTGTAAGAATTAAAAGCACGTAGAAAGGCCATACTAATCCAAACACTGCTGCTACATCAACATACAGTTTGATTCTAACCACTTCTCCTGCCACCAAAGAAACCCTGCTTGTAGCTGCTCATTACACTTCTTGTTTAAAAGAATTCAGCTGGGAACTCTTGGAGAGACAGAACTAGTCCTCCCCAGTGACAGGGTGTAAGAAATTCTGAAGTGATAGTATTTCCCTTGTGTTTGCTAACAAGCATCTTCACATGGCTGACAGGCATGGGCAGAACTAGCAAACTGAAAGAGGTTTGCCTCTGAACTAAGCTTTTTATTGTGGGTGTGAACTTCCCAACAAGAGTCAAGCAAAGCTGAGCAGCTTGGGGTCGGTTTTACTCACCACAGCATAGGAAAACAAAAAGATGGTGTCCAATGTTCCCAGGAATAGAGTTGCTTCTTCTGCATTTTGAAATAAATGGCTGCTGTTCCAGAGCTACAGAGGGAAAATTAGGACAGGTAAACGAGGAGAGGCATAGCTCATTCTACTCTTTTTCAATGGAAACCCCAGCTCCAAAGCAGAACAGCATCTGGCCAAAGCAAGCTCCCATTTCTCCAACACTTTAGTTATCAAATCAGGAACAATTCTGGCATTATCTTCTGGCAGAAAATATCCACTGACACTTTGCTTCACTTCTAAAATCCAAGTTAGTAAACCAGAACTGAGAAATGCTCTTTCACCTGGATCAAGACAAATGAGTGGCAAAACAAGCCCTACTTCTAACAAGCATGCAACTGTTAGACAGCTTCTTACTCTGAAACACTGATGAGCATTTTAATGAATAATACAATAAAGGCATATTCTGGTTTATGTACATCATCTCTTCTGTACTTCTCTTGCTGTCTTCACTAAATGAATAATTCCCTTAAAGTATTTGTGGCAGCAGCCAAAATAAGAAATGACAGAAAACAAACAGAAAAGAAAGAACACAAAAGCAACAAGGGGAAGAAATATACTGGTTGGAAACTATTTACAACAAACTCCAGTCATCACTAATGTTGTTGGGTTTTGTGCTTACCCTGAGTTTCACTTTAGTTTCAATATGATCAAAAAAAGGGAAAAAGTCTCACTTGTCCCCAAAGAAAGATTAATGACATCAGATTAAAAAAAAAATAGCACGCTTTGATGATAATTTGAAGAATTAATGAAGTGAACCAGAACAAAGTTTTCTTCCCTTCCTACCATGCCTCCATTAGAAAACAAACAAACCCAACCCAAGCCCAACCCGGAGACGTGCCTAACTCAAATATTATCAGTTTCAGCTTGATTCTACCTCTCCAGGAGAACATTCTGTACAGACAATACCAATCACACATCCACTTAGTTTAACAGATGTAACATAAATTGATAACTAAAGGATCAGTTTGACCATTTTTCTTGATCAGACACATGCATCTCAAAATCCAGCAAACACCAAACCATCTATATATTAAAAAAAAAAAAATCAAAACAGCTTCCAAAACATAGTGGTTGTTTGAATGTTAGTAAAGAACTAAATGCAAACACCTTACATTTCATTTTATCATTCCTGAGATGCTCATTCCTTTTGGCCATACTATAAAATCCTGAACACATTACAAGCCAAATGTACTGTTTTCACTTATCACAAGAAGTGTCATCCTTCTATTCCTTCTGTCAAACATTCAAATAACCAATGATTTCTAAGGTAGGCAATGCTCCAGCAGATGACTTGGAACTCCCAGCCCTAACAGATCTCATGGCCTGTGACCAAGCTTTTGATGTGAGATTTCTTCTACTTCTCAAAAGCATCAGGACAAAGCACTACAAAAAAAAAAGCCCTAAAAACCCCATGGTAGGAACCAGGAGGTAGTTCTTGCCTTCCCATTTATGAGAACCAAGCAGCTTAAAACTTCCTTTCCTGCAAGCAAGCACTGCCAAAACTCCCACTGCTTTAACTGAAACCAGGATTTCACAGACAAGGGGTACTGGATGTTCAGCATGGAAACCAGGCCTTTCAGATGCAAGATAAAATGTCATTCTTCACCATCAATTTAGGATAAACAGCTAGCACTGTCAGACAGCTCTCTTCTCTCCTGGGTGGCAGCAGCACCACTGCCCCAGAGAAAGCACAGCCAGGATTTCACAGGACTCTCTGTAAGCCCATTAACTGCTTTGGTTTATTGCCTCCAACCCTTCAGAGGAAGTTCCCCTTCCCCCTCCTCCATGCCACTGCAGACTCTTCTGGGGCCCCTTTTCCACTGGAACACTGCAGCTTCTTGAGAAGTTTCTCTCTGGGCACCACCAGGGAAGCTTTCAGCATCGCCTGGTGATCCATAAAGCTACAATGCCAACACCTGAAGCTTCCACTCCCATTCTGAGAAGTGAGGAACACCTAAAGGGGTTTCTTCAGCCCCACAGGCTCAGCCCACTGGCAGCTGCCCACCCTTCCTAGCACTCCCTTCTCCCTGGTGTCCTTACCTCATATGGCTGAAGCTCGGGGGCCGTGCTGTTTTGGGGGAAGGGAGTCCACTGGCTGGAAATGCTGACTTTGACATTACTGAATGTTTTTCTGGAGGCATGGAGCAGGGAATAACTGCCAGGAAACACACAGACAGACACAGGTTGGCCCAATCTCCTCTGGAGAAAGAGT
>NW_005054414.1:849882-852946 GCF_000277835.1 Geospiza fortis | reverse complement strand
AGGAACACAACAATGTGATGGTGGGTGCAGTGGGACACGAGGCCTCTGTTGGCAGGCTGCCTCCGTAAGCCTCCAGGCACAGCCATGTTCTGTTCCTGGCAGCCCTAGCCCTGCTCCTGCCTTGGCCTCAAGGGCTGGATGGTGATTAAGTCATTCTTCTTCTCCCTTAAACAGAAAAAGATGGGAAGGGAGGAGAAGAGAAAACCAATTTGAATTAAAACATGCGTATGAAGTACAGCTCTGCTCCCCAAACAGCTCGAATCCAGATGGAACAACTCCATGCCACGCCTTTCCAACTTGTTTCACACCACTACGCATTCATCCCTTGTACATTACTCAGGTTCTTGTTATTCCCATTCTCCCAGTACCCTCATGGCACTTCTTTTTTGGTTCTCTCCTAGCAGATGCCTCTTCAGTGCCCAGGATCAAAGGAACACCCCCTGATCTACCAATTTCCAGCATTCCCCCATTACAGACCATTGTGCACCATTTACACACATGGTGCACTACAGAGGGACCATAAATTAGAGCTTTCTGCTGCTACCTGGCTGGACACAGACAGGTGGTGAAGCCACAAGAGCAGCATTTGGCTATGGCTGGAGAAGGGTTTTGAAGGGATCTGACTGCCTCATCACGATGTTGTTGAAGGAATATGCCCAAGAGTGGACTTGCATAGATGGAAGAAGGGAAGTAGCTGTGAGGACAGTGCTGAAATCCAACAGCTGGAATCCTTTCCTGTTTATTCTCAAGCCTGACATTACAGCTCCAGCAGTCCCTAACTCATTAGTACAGCACACAACAAGCCACGCCTTCCTGTCCCTACAGGACATGGGTGTAGGGCATGGGTGACACCTGCCTCAACCTCAAGACAAGCAGGAACTATCAGTACTGAGGGAAGGCCATCACAGACACACAGTTTCCTCCTGCTGCTCCATGTCACACCACTCCAATGCCCCAGCTGTGCTGGTATGGCCAAGGGATGATGCTTGCTAACAGGTTTTGGGAAACAGCCCCACTGGGCAGTGAGAGGATGAATCTCTCTCCACACATTTCAGAAGACATGCCAACACCACAAACACTCTGAATGCTGAGGAGAGGTAAACTAAAGCACCACCCCTGTTCCCCCAGAGGATCAGCACAAAAATAAGACAGAATATAATGCCTTTGAGTAGTTTTGTATCCACAGGTGCTGTTTGTAATTATTTGCACATCTGACAGAACTCTTTTCATGTTCAGCTTTATAACTTCACCTGGAGAAAGTAGAAGTCATCGCCCAGACAATCTCTCATCCAAACTTCTGCTGCTGAAAACTCTTTATTTCACACAGACTTTCCATTCCTCCTTTGAAAGCTTTCATCAAGACACCTTTCACTGCAGGCAGTCTCCCTTCCCTGTTCTCTCAGTGGTGACACATGCCTGACCAACAGCAATGTCCAGCTACTGCTGGATATGTGAACCACTGTGAAAACTGACATCACATCTGACCTCCAAAACAGAGCATGGCACGGAGATCCTCTGAGTAACAGGGACCCAGCTATGACAGCTTTGAGACACCAGAGTCATATTTATCCTACACCATGCCTCAACACCTCCATTCTCATCCAGGGCAAATGCAGTGAGTCTGTACAAGACCTGGCACCATCTGCTTCCACACAGCCCAGGAGCTCTTGGGCCACACTGCCACTGCTCCAGCTGGCACACAGCACCTCCTTGTAGGGACACGTGTCTAGACTGCTTGGGTTCACACAGAGGAAAGAAAAGTGCCTACAGCTGGAGCTGTGGGAAGGCCAGACTAGCCCTGAAGAGGCAACTTTGCAGTCTTGATGCTACCTTGACTTGAGGTCCCAGCACCAGTGAATGAAGACTCAGCACCCACGCCAGCACCACAGTGCAGCAGTAACCCTACAGCCCCGGGCTGTCCCCACACAAGCTGCACTGAGAAGGGAAGCCAAGGCACTCCAGCTTCCCAGCTCCCTGGTCCTTACAGGCTGTGAGCCACACGGTCTGCTGGTCAATCACAAAAGGTTCCTTGGCTCTCCCTCCCCTCCCACCAGGCAGATAACAGAGCTGTCCCCAGGAAAGCAAAACACTGCCAGTTGTGCAACGCTGTGGGGAAAAGTTCCTTCCTTGGGTAATCAGTTTGCAGCCCAAAGCACAAGATTTACTACTTGCTTCATGTCAACACACGCAAACGTAGATCTTATTTGTCCAAGATACTGAGTCCTTTTAAAGCTAAGACCTGGTTTGACCTTAAAGTCACCTGATTTTTTTTAAACAGCATTTGCTATCGAAACAATCTGTTCCTCGGAGCTCCCCAATCTCAGGTCTTCTTTCTAGGCTTTCTGGCACAGGACACTTTCACAGCGTAGAGATAACCACGAAAGATTTTGTTTTCCCTCTATCTCATCCTGCCCTTTCTATATTCAAAACCGGCATTCTTCTTAGGCTAGAAAAGTCTGCAACCAGTTTTTTTCTTTAAAGTTAATCTTCTAATTAATGTGATAACATCACAGTAACTTTGTGGCGGAGGAAGAGCAAAAACTCAGCAGCAGGATGACCCACAGAACTCAAGGCAGTGAAGCGCATGCCTTTAAGAAAGGAAGAGGAGTGCTTTTAGAGTGTTAGACTGCCTCATAAAACTATTCAGCACTATTTACCCACAGCCAGCCGGTATTCTGAGTAAGCTTTTGATAGGCTTCCACCCTTATTTGTTAAGCTCTCCTCGGTGTTCTGCCTTATCCTTTCACTTAAAGGCAAAATAAGACACCTTAAGTTCAAAATAAACACCCTTAATGCTACCCTACTGCCCTCCAAAGCCGGCAGGAAAGCGCAGCCTTAACATTCCAAAGCGCAGAACAAACGAAAGAATTTTTTCTTCAAAATAATAAAAATTAAAAAAAAACAAATAAAACCCCATCAAAACCCAAACCAACAGCCTCCCACACTCCTATGCCATTTTTCCAAAAAGACAGAAGAACAGCGGCACAGCCGCAAACCCACCGAGTGCCCTCGGCAGCCGGCACAAGCAGACCGTGTGTCACCGCGGATGCCCGGCCGGGGGCTC
>NW_005054414.1:819731-849370 GCF_000277835.1 Geospiza fortis | reverse complement strand
CCGCCTGGCCGCAGGCCCGCCCGGCAGCCGCGATGCCGTTCCCCAGCTCCGGCGCGGACGATGCCTTCGACTACCTCTTCAAGATCATCCTGATCGGCGACTCCAACGTGGGGAAGACGTGCGTGGTGCACCGCTTCAAGACGGGGCAGTTCAACGAGAAGCAGCAGAACACCATCGGCGTCGACTTCACCGTGCGCTCCATGGACATCGACGGCAAGAAAGTAAAGGTCGGTGGCGGGAGCGAGCCCGAGGCTCCTGGCGAGCAGCGCCTTGGCCGAGCCGTCCTTCCGTGCCGGTGCCAGGGAGCCGCGGGACGCATGGCACCTGCTGCTCCTCCCTGCCGAGGGCAGCCGGCAAAAGCTGCCTGCCTTTCTAACCAGGGCTGTTTCCCAGTTTCTTCTCTCATGAAGATGTCCTGGGGGAAGCAGTCACCCTAATTTGGGTACATAGTTGTTCTCGTGACTTCTCGGCATCTACTTGAAGAGAGGGCTTGTGCTTTGCCTGCAGGGAGTTCTTTGGAAGAAGGCTATAGTTTGGAGATGTCTCTTCCCTCCAGAGATGTGGGGGTTTGAGCTGGGACACCAAGGAGGGAAACCCCCCAAAGTTTGCAAAGACTCCACTTTGATGTGTGCTTAATTTGAGGGAAGAAGACTTCCAAGACAAACACCAGAAGAAACTGTCAGCTAGAACTTCCCTCTGTGTGCAGATGAAATAACTTGCAGATGAAATGCCCGGCTTTTATATATAGATTTGCACTGCCCAGCCCTTTATTAGGGTTCTTTGCTCTTCTTCTTAAAAGGCTGTAATGTTCTATGTCTTTTACTACAGTTGTTGAAAATGGGTTTCTTGGCCTCTTTGCAAAGCTGGGTTTACCCTTGGAGCTTTCTCTTTGGTCTGTGTAGATTGACTCTACGGGCCTGTAAATGGCTTTTTGGATCTAGGGAAGGCACAGCCACACTGGTGTAGTAGAGTGAGCTGGGACAGGTCTGGCTGCCTTCTGGACAAGGGGCTTCAAATGCTGAGGGCTGGCACCTAGGAAAGTGGTGTTCAGGGGTCTTTACAACTTCTGTCCTTTCTCTTACAGATCCAAGTGTGGGACACAGCCGGTCAAGAGCGCTTCCGGACAATAACCCAGTCTTATTACAGGAGTGCCCATGGGGCCATCCTTGCCTATGACCTTACTAGGAGGTCCACATTTGAATCCATTCCTCACTGGATTCATGAAATTGAAAAGTATGGTGCTGCAAACTTGGTCATGATGTTAATTGGTAGGATTTTAGTTTTAAATATTGTGTTATGTAGATCTTTAATATGGATATAAAATCTCCCTCGTTTCCTACCACTACTTGAAGCATCTATACTGTGCATTAAGGAAGAATTCAGTTCTAATTAAAATAGATCACCAAGTGTCTCAATTCAACCTAAGCTTAAAAAAATGAGGAAAGTCATAGCCTGGTCCTGACAGGACCGAACCCATTGCAGACAGCAAAACCCTTTTTCAGTTGTTCCTTTCCCGCTGGAATAGCACAACAAGCTTTGCTGCCAGGCTGGAGGCAGGGACCACCTTGTTGAGGTTAGAACTGCAGCAAGCCTGACCCTGTACTCCTGCTGCACGGGAATGTAGCAGCTCAATAATTCAAGGTGAAGGGGGATGCACAGACTCCTGGTTCTCATCTTTCCTCTCTGCTCTCTTGATATGCATGCGCATTGCCCTGTAATGGGATTCTGAGCAGGTAAGACAATAGATGGGGGAGATGGCTTTTGCAGAGCTGGAGTAGCCTGCTCGCATTCCACTGGCGCTCAGGAAACTGCCTCTTGGAGGAAGGCAGTGGCTGGGAATTGCCGGGAATGGAGCTGGTAGGAAGCCGCGGTTCCTTTCCCTTGGGTTTCGCGGTTATTATTGCTCTTCCTTCCCCCAGGGAAGAAGCTGCAAACGAGAACACTGGTGTGTGGTGGAACGCCAGAGCCTTTCTTGCCCTTATTTCCATTGGCGTGGCTGAGCCTGTTGCAGTGAGCTGGGAGCAGCTCAGCAGCCGGCGCTGGGGCAGCGCTGAGCCCCAGGCAGGGCCCCTGAGCTGCTGCCTCTGCTCCCAGCACCCTCCGTGCTTGTGCTGCGGAGATTGCTCCTGTCCTTCCTCTGGAAGGAGCCAGCGATAAATTCTGACCTGCTTCTAATGCAGCGCTTGGAACTGGGAGCAGGGGAGGTGTAAATCACTGCACTTTGGCTGGTTTTTCCTAACTTCTGTCATGAATCTAAAGAAAGAGACTTATCTGTGTGTGGTGGGGGATGGTGGTGGTTGTTGGGGTTTTTTTAGGGAGAGAAGTTCTTAAATTAGTAAAAAGTGAAGCTTTTGTTAAGATTTGTTAAGAATCCAGCTTGGTGCTTTCTTCCAAAGCTGGTGCTGTTTGCTTTACTTACATTGGCAGAGATCATTGTACATTTAATTACACTTAGTCATGTTATACACCTTTCTAGCAGGAAGTTGAGGTTAGAAAACCTAACTTTCCTATCTGGAACTGAAGGAGGAAAAGGTGGGTGGGTTCCTCTTAAGAAGGCAAATAACCCTCAAGCTGGTTTTTTTGTTTGTTTGGTTTTGTTTTGTTTTTGGGTTTTTTTGTGGTTTGTTTTTTTCTTTTGTGGGGTAGGTTGGTTTTGGGTTTTTTCCTTTTAGAAATACTTAAAGGGACTTTATGGGAGGGTAGTTACTTTATATATATTCAAGATATTAATTTCATGAAGGGTTGTCTTGAAAGTACAAATGTAGACTTCAGCCAGCTACTATAACTGATTACTCCACATGTGCTGCAACTGCCTAACTATACAAAGGTATTTTATCTGAGGTGTTTCATGACAGATTTTGACTAAAGTGCTGCAAGTAAAAGTGTAATCTATACATGCAGAAACAAATATAGAAACAACTATATATTTTAGGCATAAAGGTAGCTGATCTGAATTCTTGTCTTTCTTTTTACATCACCCTAAAGGATTTTTTTTTTAATATTCAACTTAAAGGCTACTTAACATTTAAAACCGCTAGGGAACAGCACCAACAGTTGCTTCCACTTTACCTACACTAAGTAATCAGATGAACACAGGTTTTTAGCTTTTTCTTGGATTTCATCTCTTTTGCTATCATATTATTTGCTGCAGTTTTAAACCACAGTCTATATTTGTGGCTCTGATGTTCTCTGGATCTTGTTGTATCCAGTAACTCTTACTGCTAACATAAATCTATTGTTTAACAAAACTGAATTCCTGCATCCATTTAAAAACATCCATTTAAAAATAAATTTTTGAAAGCCTAAGTGGTTGAAGTATCTCTTTGCCTTCTTTTAAGGGAACAAATCGGATTCGCTGGACAAGCGCCAAGTGCTCTTTGAAGATGCCTGCACCCTGGCAGAGAAGCACGGGCTCTTAGCTGTGCTGGAAACATCAGCAAAAGAAGCTCAAAACATAGAAGAGGTGTTCACATTAATGGCTAAGGAGCTGATAGCCCGAAATACCTTACAGCTTCATGGGGAGAACCCTCCAAACAGCTTCAGTCTGGACGCCAGGCCAGTGATTGCCAGTCCAAGTGTGGAGAAGACCCAGTGCTCCTGTTGAAGAGAGGCCTAAGGGAGAACTTGGAAACTGCCATACTTCTGAGGCTGTTTGATTCAATTTTGTTCAGTTGATGAAAGTGTTTTATGTGGCCTCAAGCCATCTCTCTTGATATTTCTACCTTGCAGTTTGGCTTGTGAGTATTTTCAGAGATCACTGTTGTCGTTGGTAGCACAGGTTGCTTTGAACATAGCAATGTGAACTTCTGAGATGAGAGCACTCAGGAAGCTGCCAGGCCTTGCCCTAACCAAAGAGAACTATAAAAGTTATTGCCTTTAATTATTTCCTTACATGTCTTTCTGGCTGTGTCAGGAGATAAATTTGCACCAGAGTTCTGCACTGACCCTTCTAAGCTGTGTTGCTGGTTTTCAGCACTTTCCTCTCTGCCAGTAGCTGTAAAAAGTCTGATGCATGCTTGGACAGCACTAACCCACTCCTGCCTAAACTTTCATTTAGGAGCTCTCCTGAGGTCAGGCAGGTAGCCACCCATGCCAAGGAGCTGAATAACATTTGTGAGAGAGTAGAGGATTTCACATCTGCCTTGAGTGCCTCACCAGACAAACCTGGAGACATCTCAGGGGTGGTGCAGCAGGCAGAATATGATACACTTCTTCCTGGGGTGAGAAAAGTTGCCTTTCTTTGCTTTGTAATAGTCAGGATTGTTTCCAGTACTGTTCTCCATCCTGCTACATGGACTTGCTGGGAGCAGCAAAGCTTCCCGTGAAAGGACCTTTTTCTTTCATTCCTCCCTGCTAACCTCATCTTGCTTTTGATGTGCTGATTTTAACCAAAAGCCTTCTGTAGCTTGTAATGGGCCAATGGCAGCTTGAGAGTATCCCTGTAGATGTTCAAGGGAGTGTGAAGGATGGATGCAAGCTCTTGTAAAACTCAGCGAGGGGTGAGATGGTTTAAATTAGGCAAAAAGTTAAAAATTTACATTGTGTTAGAGTGGTAAGGCAAGGGTGTGGGGTGCACCAGAGAGCTGCCCTAGGTGAGTGTATCTGCTGCTGCTGTGGAGACTGAACATGGTGGTAGCAATGGAAGGTTTTGGATTGCTCCTCCCAGTCACAAGGTCTGCTACTTGGGGCTCACTTTTCTGTATACCTGAACTGAATGAAGGGTTTGGGCTCGGGTTTTTTTGGTGAAGGTTTTGGGGTTGTTATTTTTCCTGTTGCTTGCAAGTTTTTTTTTCCCAGTAGATGGAAACAGGGAAGGAGGAGGAGGAAAGAAATGTCAGAGGAAGTTTTTTTTTACTACAGTCCACGTGTACCAAAGTGTATCACTTAGTTACTGTTAAGCTACGAACTGCAGCTCCAACTCTGTAATGATAAAACACAGTTTGTGTTCCATGCAAAGCAGCCTTGGGAAGGCTAGGGTGTTGCCAACTTACCCAATGGCTGCCCCTGTTTCCTAAGTCCTTGAAAAATAGGGAAAAACATGTAGCAAGTATTGCTGGAAAATCTTGTCTTAGAAGCACAAAAAAATAAAGGAGAATGAATAATTAAGTAATAGTCTTGGAAATATTTCTAATGTTCTTAATGCTTCCTCTGGCCTGGTTCTTTGCTATTCCATGCCAAGGGCAGGGGTTAATTCAGCTCTGTGTAAGCTCAGGGAGGAACCTTCTGTGCTACCCTCTTGCTATAGCCTGCTGTGGAGAAAGCTTCATCTTCAGGAATCCTCCTTCTCATGTTTGCTTTTTAAATCTTTATTCCTTCTTCATTTTTACTAGCCTGGTAGTTGCATTTTGCCTTGCACATTCAAGCAAATACCATAGCCTTTCACAGTGGTGAGCCTGCTTCCAAACTAGTTTCTACAGCTCTTGTCACTACAAGAGCAGTCAAATGTAAGCTTAATATTTCTATTCCTGGTAGTAGTTTGTAATCCATAATTTTTACTTTTTTTTTTTTTTTTTAGTATCTTCCAGAAGACTGCAATAGAAAAAGTATTGCTTTCATCTCCAGTTACAATCTTTCACTGGTCAGGAATTAGAGGAAGGATGGTACTAGCAGAGTGTTAACTTTGCATGGTTCATTGGGTTTACCATCTTAATTAGCCACTACTGTGGAGGCTGTTGTGATCCTGAGTGCCCAGCACTGCCAGTTTTCAGGGCTCTTGCTGTTCTCTTCCCACACACGTGGAGCTACTGGCAAAGCAAGACCTTCTTGGCAGAAAGCTGTGCAATACAGGATCAGGGAGAACAGGCTTGTGACTGTTCCCTTTCCTTTAACAGGTCGAACAGGCTTCCTACTCCTCCAAGAAACTTAGTCTTAGACATCTACCCATTGTGCAGCTAAACCAGGAGCGTGACCTCTTTTGGTTGGTTCTGTTTGGCGTTTTCCACAAGGCCTTTGGGCAATTACACTCAGTGGTTTCTACAGAGCTGCTTTTCCAGCTGTCCTCCTGTGAGTGAAGAGCAGCACTTGCTAACAAGGTTCTTTGGAGTACATTGGTAATGCTGTTATTTGCGAGGTAATACAGGAAGCTATGAACTTTTAAAAAATCCCCTTAAAATTTAAAAAAATCCCCATTATTCTAGACTGTGAGAACCACTAGATCAACATACAAGCTCAGCATAATCTCTGTGGTTCTGCCTTCCCCCATCAGAGAGCAGATGGAAACACCCAGCTATGACAAGGCAAAGTAGCACTAACTCCTATGGAGCCTTCTGTTAATGGTTTGTTCCCCAGCATCATATGCAAATTCCAAGTGCATCTTGATAGCATCATTAATGCATTTGTACAAAGGGTTATAAGGTTGTTTACAAAGCTATTTTAAAAACTACTACTGCCCCACAGGTTTCAGTTTCAAGAGCTGCACATTCAGCTTGAAGATGAGCTCATTTGTTAAGTTCTTATCTACTGGGAAAAAGCATTTGAATCTTTGCTGTGCACATTACTTGCACTGGTGTCACAGCCAGGCCAAATGAGAAGCATTACCTCTTGGTGGAATAGGGTAATAAAATAATTAGAAATATTTTAAAATGTACCAAACTGACACCTCCCAGAAGCTGACCAGTTAAAAGCCAACACAACCCAGCAGCCCAGTGATGTGGAAGGCACACAGCACTGCCTATGTGGTCCAGCTTTGCTTTATATGCAGGAGACAGGCTCTCAGTTACAAAAGCTGAGGCTCTTATCTAATCGTTCCAGTTAATGTTTAAGTATAGTTGGAAGGGAGACAATTTTCAGAGGCTGAACAGAGTGGAGCACTCTATCCTGGAGCCTTCTTTCAGGAAGAAGATGCATGCCTGTGATTTTGGACAAGGAACTGGAAGTGAAGCTCCCCCCAGCCAGGTGAGTGCTCCAACGGCAGTGCTGATACAGGTGCTCCTTCCCCAACAGGCATTTTCCTGGCTCTCAGCTCGCAGAACCCACAGCTGCCTGCAGGTGTGTGTGAGGGGCCCAAACAGTCATTGCTCAGCAAACTGGCTCCTGAAATAATTTTCAAGCACCACTCTTAAGCAACTGTTTTAAGAACTAGAACTACACCAACAGGCAGTGCTGGGATATCACACTCTTTTGAGATATCACAGGCCAAGAGCCCCTTTGTACTAAGAGTACTTTACCTTGAAATAGGAATTCATTTTCAGATGGGCAGGGCTTTGAAAAAATCTTTAAAAGCACTCTTTCTAATGCTGCTGTTATAAATCAACCTTCACACAGCTGCCTGCACAGCTTCTGCGGATGCATTCACATCAAGCTGTTGTCAAGCAGGGCCTGACTGGCTTGACAGTGAGTAACAAATGCAGCATACCCATGCATAACTGGAGTTCAGCATATTTACAGTCCTGCATTTCCTTGCTACTGCTGTGTCCATGAACATCACTGCTTACAGTTTTCACTCCTAAGTCTAGTTTTGCTAACCTGAAGTGAGGCTCACCACAACTACAGTTTAATGCCTTTCTAATGCTAGCAATTAAACTGACTTTGTAGTTACTTGATCCCTGCAGCACAGTCCTGTATTGTATCTCAATCCTAAAGGATTACATGTAAATTCCCTCATTTTAAATTGCTGCAGCATGAATAATTTCATCTACGCAAGTTTTTTTCCAAACATGAGACACCCCATAGCTCATGGTACCCTCCAAATACAGATCTCCTCTGTACCTGCAGTAGTAGGGAAGTTACTTTGTATTTCATTAAATGAACCAGGTATTTCCTCAAAGATTACAATCCACCTTGGGCTACAAAAGCCAGCTGTGCTACCACCATTTGAACTAAAGCAGCCAAAGTTGTAACAAGTGCTCTTACCTTGAATGATCACGTTCAGAGCAGGGAGAACAGGTAGCATACTTACTTTGCACTTTCCACAAGAGGCAAAGGTCTGTATCAAACGAAATGTATGTATTCTGGCCTAGGGAGTGAAGTCAAAGCATCTTAAGTGACAGCATCCATCAAAAGATTTTTGATTTGAAATTAAGATTCTGCTGGTGGAAGTTTATGGAGACTTTATACTGTTTCCACCTTGATGCTACTCTCATTGGCCTTTTCAGTTGCTGAACCTTAAGTATTTCCTTGAAGAGAGTGTAGCACAGCCAGAGTTGTCACCCTCCATCTTCTTACACTGTAAGCTTCATTCTACTGAATTTATTCCTGTTCTCACAGAGGAAGAACATAGCAGCCTACTAACATATTTATTTCAGAGACCCTTCTATTTTCAGCTGTCCCAGCCTGGGGCTGGTGGGGGTGGAAATCACAGTGCTCCAGCCAGCTCAGACACAAGGCTCTGGTTCAGTCGGGAAGCGGCACCCAGCAGCTCTGGCTTGGGGACAAACACAGGCAGTTCCTGAACCTGCACAACAGGAACCACAGCACAGTTCAAAGCAAGAGGAGCTATTTGTCATGCTGCCTGTGAACACATCAGTGCTGTGCAGCTCCACCCACCAGCCTCCACCAAAGCACATCACTCACTCATCTGGGTATTCTCAGCCTCCTCTGTAAGGTGTACAGGAGGAAGCTTTAGAAACACCAGCAGCCACCACTGTGCCACAGGTACACCCAGGCAGGGAGGCAAAGCACACCACTCCTGACCCCTTATGAAAGCAAGCTCACACCTGTGCTCTGGCTGCTAAGTTCATTGCCTTTTTCCACCTTATCAGAAAACAGCTTTTTTACAAACTCACATTTGAATGAAGCATTCCAATAGGATATAACAACTTATGTTCACTATGTAGGGCAGGGAGACTTTAACTTTTTTCTGTTTTCTCCCTTTTATCAGTTTAAAGTGTCATTTGCTCAAATTACATTCCCTTCCTCCCTCTGCTACTTGGCCCTTGGGAAAAAAAAAGCAAAACAAACTGAACAAACAAAAAATGGCTTTACTCTGTTCACTTATACTTTTTTAAAATCACATCCCCAGCATCTTAATATGCTTCTAGCAGTTTACTTCCAACTTTGTCTATTTCTGCAGAAAAATGTTTCTATCTGAACACAAGCATGTGGAGCCTCAGGAAGTGGCCTGTAGCAGCGCCATTACGATAGGAAACTGTGGATAAGAGTATGTCCTGCAGCTGGCTTTGTCCAGTGCAAATAAAATTAACACAACAGTGGAGGACTGACTTCTGAGAAAGCAAGACGTGTCAGTTCTTACTAATGACCCCAGATATTCCTTCAATACATCAGCTGCCTCAGTTGTCCGTTTGGAATGTGTCTCTTGCATTATAGGCTCTTTGCTGGAAAGGCTCTAACAATGCTGGAATTCTGCACACAGTTCTGCAGGAGTTAAGAATAAGTGACATAAATGCCTTTGTATTTACAGAAACACACACAAAAACAATCAAGTCAAAAACCAGAACCTTCGGACTTAAAAGAACAGACTGACTTCTTATTTAATTTTTTTTTACTTTTTTTATTTGGGAAAAGTGCTTCTTACAAAAGGCAGCTGCAAAACAATACGTTATAGACCTCAGAACAATTTCTCATTCCATTTAAAAGTGAAAGGAGAGGCAGTCTAGGGGACAAGAGCAGCAGGAGAACAGATCACGGGGCATCCACAAGTCAATAAAAAACAGCAATAATGTAATGCAAGGTTAAAATTCCTGTGCTGGGGCTTTGGTGGCAAAGTAATTTCTCAATGCAAATTACAGCCAGAAACTGCACGACTGCCTTTGTAAGCAGTAACTCACATAAACTGAACAGCTTTACCAGGCAACCTGCCCAACTCAGCTGCAGAGAGGCACAAGTACCCCAAAGCAGCTGGGAGGCACAGCGAGTTTCTAGCAAAGCTCACGGCTTAAGTGTTTACATGAAGTTCTAAAACTTACAGAGCGATAAAGCTAAAGGGTCCTCTCTGGTGTTCCTCTGACCCCACCTTGGCTAACCGGATTTCTGCTCCTGGACAACCCTAATCATACACATGAAAGAGAGCTGGTGTATTAGGGAGTGCCATCTATCAGGTTAAGCGATAATCAGGATCGTTTCCCAGTCTGGGCTAAGACCTCTAGACCAGTTTCATGTCCAACTGGAGGCAAGACTTCATGCACCAAGAGGGGGTGAAAGATGGTTTTGTTATTTTTAACTTACACAGAGTCTCCCCATCCTTGAGGTCCAACTCTACATTTATCTGTATATACACATAGAGAGTTCTCCTTTCACAAAGACATCTTCCTTTCATGCTAAACACAGTAAAAATCCAGAACGTTCACACCTGGTTCTGGTTACACAGTAGTAATAGTAATGTGCAAGTAAACAGAGACCAAAAGTCACAAATGAAGACGTGTACATGAGGGGGCTGGAACGAAGCTGATTCCAGAAAGAATATTTGTATCTGGCCTGAAATCAGAAATATTGGTACAAAGACAGAATAAAGGCCATCAGCCAATTAACATCCCCACTGCATGGCCACTGCTCATTTTTGTATCTGGGCTCTTCAAAATGAGTGTGGAAGTCCTGTAAACACTTTAACCCTGGAACTGGGTGAACTCTGTTGGGTACACAGATGAAGCAACAAACCTAAGCTAACTGTTTGACAGTTAAATTCATTTTTACAAAAACTAACATTTTAAAGATTTATTTATTGTTATTTGTTGAAACAGAGGAAAAACAACACTCCTGGGGTGGGAAAGGAGGGGAAGGGAAGAGACAGACCCTGGGTAAAAGTTATTACAACAGCACCTGGAATTGATCGGCCTGCCTAGGAGAAACACAGGCACTGCCACAACACCACAGGTAATAGCTACTGCCTGAAGCCAAGACAACAGTCCACACTCCACTGACAGGTGCTATAGATCCAAATCATAATAATCTTCCAGCTCATCATGAAATAAGTCCCACTCATCCTCGGAATCCGTTAGTTCATCATCCCCTCCGGCTGCCAACAGCATCAGCAACATCTCACCGAGCTCAAAGGTCACCACCTCATCCTCGTCGGTTTCAAAGGGGTCACCGTTCTCTCGCTCCTCGATGAACTCCCAGAACCGATTCCTCCGCTGCGCCTGCAAATGGAACACAAGGATTTCCCAGGTGAGCCAGTGGTACAAAGCAGGAGCCTTTCCAGAGGCTGGCATGCCCCTGGGGTACTTTGTGACATGACAATCACATTTCTCTTTAAGGGAGATACTGACCTCCAGCAGAATTAACCCTTACACACACCCCTATTACTGCTACCCAACATTTTTACTTCAGTATGTTGTAAGAAAGTTTTTTAAATTTAGTCTTTCCATCTTGGCCTCCAGCATTCACAAACTTTAGAGCACCGCTTCCTTCAAATTCACCATTACAGAGGTCTATCAGAAGTGGAAAAAAGAAAAGTCAGTATTTCCCTATCCTCTTCTCAAGGCAGAAGACATAATGCATACCCCTCCTGTGCTCTCTGTTGAAAGGACAATTAATCATCAGCACTAACCCGGTATCTACTTGAGGTTCCTACTTTGGGTCTTTGTGGCTCCTCTTGGCGGCCATCAGGATATTCATGCTTGTAGAAACAGTTCCCTCCAAATGGACAGCTCCCACGGCCTTCATCAAAATACCTGCATGGCTTGTTGCTGGAAAGGAAAATATCCAACCCTTACTGACAGCACACCCCAATCAGACTTCAGAACTGCATCTACCTGCAGTCCACAAGGATCTCAGGTACCAGGAGCAGAACATTTTGCGAGTGAAAGACCTACATGCAGAAATGATTCATTACACTCTGTGTGGACTGATGCATGCAGAGGGACACCAATGGTGTGCAGTGCACAAGCTTGGACTGCCTTACAGCTACACTACAGTGTTTTGTGTAGAGAAGGGGAAGCCTGAAGTGAAAGAACATGGGAATAGCTTTGGGACTGTGTGCATGCATCTGTGAGCAGATAGGCAGAGACATGCTTCACACGTGGTGGTGGAAAGGAGGTGTGAAAAGGGGCTTTACATTAACACCCTTCTTCTCCACGTGTGCCTTTATCTCTGCAGTCTCAATTTGATAAAAGGCTGCATTGCTCATACCTCATTGCCTCCTTGTATTTCTGAATGAGTTTCTGCTTCTCTTCCTTCTCCTCCACCCAGTACTCACTTGGAATGACAAAGTTAGACGTGATCCGGCATTCTGGGCAGGACCTGGGAAATGAACAGACTGTGCTGCAAAATTCCACATTACAGGGCGCTCTCTCTCCTATATAACAAGCCATGGCATATATCCATCTTTAAAGGGGTACTGTACTCATATACTTGCTGTTAAATCTTTTCAATCTAGACTCTTATAAGTGAAGACAACCTAAATTCTCTTCAAGAACTCAATGGCAATGGCAGCTGGTCAGCTTGTCTCAGAAAAGCTTGAAAAAACACTTCACACAGACTCCTTTTTCTTTAGAATTAAATAAATTTATTTTGGTATTTTTCCTGTATTTATTTGATTGGAACTTTGTATTTTCTAAAACAGCCTTAAATGGAGAAATGTTTTGCAAACTGAATAATGTTCTAAGGCAGTAATGAATTAAGCAGCATACATTCTGAACTGGTTAATCTGCTTCCAGATTCCTGCCTGGGTGTCCAAGACATGAACAGTAACCACTGGACAACATGCTACTAAATAAAAAACAGTTATTTACTACCACTGAGTTTTGCCAACTTAACCCGGTATTAACCAAATCAGAGTGTAAATATTATCCCTAACAATTATTTCACTCCTAAACTAAAAGTTAGTATGCATTGAATGCAGCCTCTGTGCAGTCTGCATCTGGAAGTCTGCTGCAAGTTGTCACAAGCTACTAAGCTCTTCCACAGTAACAAAGCACAATCAAAATGAGAAAGTGCCTCACTTTATAATCTTGCTCTCAAACTGTTTAGCACTCCTCCACTTGCGGATGCACTTGAGACAGTAGGTGTGGCTGCAGTTGGAGAGGATCCCAAAGCGGCGCTCGCTAGGATTGGCTTTCTCATACACCACTTCCATGCAGATCCCGCACACCATGTCTTTACTGCGCTGGACGGCAAAGGAAAGCTCCATGTCCTTCTCGTGAGCTTCAATGCAAGACTGAAAAGGAGACACAAAGAAAACAACTACAGAGATGACTGCTCATCTGGTGAGGTCTAAGGATGTTTTTAAACTCAGTTTGCTGTTTTGCATAATGCATGAAGTGTGATTAAGCTGAAAAAAATCTTCATCCTCAAAAAAAGTTTGTTCAAGTACTGGGGAACAATCAATTCAGAGTTCAAATTCCTTCCTTCAGACACTGCTTTTAAATGTGACAAGGCAGTCTAAAAGACCATCCACTTTGACTAGGCAAAGAACAAAGCTCCAGTATCTTTAAGCAGACTGCTCTCCCAACACAGATAAGGAAATCCAGCTGCTTTTGAGTATGGCCCTGGCAGGAAACAGTCTAGTTTACAACCGGAATTTCATTCACTGCCTGACCTGCACACACCTTCAAATAAAAGGGAATTAGCAACAAGTGATTGAGGGAAGCTAGGAAGCAATAACTTACAGCTGTTAAACAGCAGACAGTTGTCTGCTTACCTTTATGTGCTGAGATCTCTGTGCAGCATCAATAGGATGCAAGACCTGCAGGCCACACATATCACACACGTCCCCATGGATGTACACGCAGTTTTCTCCATAACGACATTCTCCTAATGCAGCGTAGGGACACAGCTCCTTCTTCATCTCCACATCTGCCTGCTGCTTCTCGTATTCTTCTTCAATCACCATTTCCTGCAAGGGTGCTTCAGCACAGAAAGGAGCAGCTGGGAACAGAATTAAGAGCAGTAAGCAGCACATTCAGACTTTGAGCACCGGGAGTAAGAACACTCAGGGTTACCCAAATAGAGTAATAGAAACAACCTAGGTTCATTTCAGTCCAACTTCACACACCTCAATCTGAACTAAATTATTTTCCCCACTCAATTAATTTCAAGACCAAGTTTTTCATCCTTCAACCCAGACAAGATTAAAGCTATCAAAGTTTCAGTGGTCAGGGAAGATCCATTTACAGGCTAAGTCCACCTAGAAAAATTGCACTAGTCATCAGGAGCTTAATACAGACGCTGGTTCAGCAACCATTAAATAAGGCTACAAATCTCTCACTACTTTTAGAATCAATTTCACTTTATTTAAAATTTTCACATCAGCTAAAGTTCACTGTTTTTTTCCCAGAAATCACACAGCTGAAATAAAGGTGTGTATCCAGCATAACAAAATGCTAGTATGGCAATAGCACATCAGCAATTCCTTATGTGCAGGCTAATTAGCACACTGCTCTTTAGCCTGAACAAACTTTCATTTCTGGACTCCCGTGCATCTCTAAGATTGCTAGAAAAGTGGTGTCCACATCTCTCAAACTAACTCCATTCTACATATTTGCCAAAAAAACTGTCCTAAACAGATATCTGGTCAATTAGCCAGACACATGAAACTGAAATTCAGGCTATTATCACTGCATTCTAAGCTGGCTATCAGTTTTGCAAAATCCTAAGTAAATTCCCTCACCTAACCTTAAACTGACCTGAAATCTGTATCTTTTCTCTTCCCCCTTTAGACAGCTACTGCTGAACACTCATCCCTGTGCCTCAAACACATGCTTGCCTGCCTCACCACAAGTCAGCCTTCTGAAATTGTTACATAAGTAGGATGATGACTGAATTAGAAGACAAAAGCAGTCAGTGAGAAACTGAAGGTGTAATAAACATAAAGCATTACTATATTCAGAGTAAACACCAGGAAGAACAGCAGCTGGAGTTCATTTACATAACCAGAAGCTGTTACAAGAGTCATCTAGGCTATAAGAAAGTGTAAATTTTAGAAACTAGTTCAAGCACTAGATTTGGAGAAGCAAGCAAAAACTACCAAAGGCATACTTGGATCAGTTAAAGTGAAGGAGAGACTCCCCAAAATTAATCAGAGGCTGCACACTTGCACAGTTTTCATCCCCATGGAGCAAAGACATAACAACAGGCATGTATCAGTCTGTTAGTTTTAGGAAAAAGAAAATGCATGTCCCCTGCAACTTAAGTTTTGAGGAATAAGCAAGTATCGAAGATTAGTGTAGAAAAATATTAGCTCTCAAGATCAAGTCTCCTTCTTGAACCATCTCAGACAGTAGTGGTCACTCAGTGATCCTGGAGAAGTCTGTTTGTTAGAAACATACTTTTCAAAGCAAGTGAGTAACTGAGTAACAAGTCACCTGGCAACCCGTTCATTTTCAGTCCAAGATTCCCAAACAAAGTTATGTTCATTAGCTCTTCTTCCCCATGAGTTTTAGTGAACTAGCACTAAGAAAAGTGACAAGAAACCATGTACTAGGCTCTACATTTTCTCCTGAGTAGCTCAGCAGAACATGAAAATATGTACGTACTAATCGAAATCCCACTTGCCCTCCCATTTGAAATCCATTGTTTCCACTTCCATAAGAAATAACAAAAATCACAACTACCATTCAGTTTTTAGTCCCTCAACTGTTGCATTTGCCAGTGTTCACTCAAGTTAATGTTGTCACAGATTTTTTTACCTAGTTGAGGGCCATGAAGATGGTTAGAGGGATGGAACACCTCCCCTATGAGGAAAGGCTCAGAGAGTTGGGGTTGCTCGGCCTGGAGAAGAGAAGGCTCCGGGGTGACCTTACTGCAGCCTTCCAGGACCTGAAGGGGGCCTACAAGAAAGATGGAGAGGGACTTTTTACAAAGGCATGTAGTAATAAGACAAGGGGTAATGGTTTCAAATGAAAATTCAACCTGAAAAAGGGTGGGTTTAGATTAGATACTAAGAAGAAATTCTTTACTGTGAGGCGGGAAGAGCATGTATATTTTCTGTATGTTCTGCACTGTAGCAGCTTCAGTTTTACTTCCTCTTTGAAACCACAATTAGAAAAATTCAAAAGACTTCACTACCTCAGCAGTTACAAATTCAACATCCCTCAGAGTAGCATTTGTTCTCTGTGATTGTTTGCTGTTTCCAAATCTCTGCTCACCAGTAGGTGGACTCAATCCCCACCTTCTCATTGCCCATTTCCCAGTCAACAGGGTTAAATTCATAGTAGTGGAAAAACAGGTTTGTTTACTTTGATCCACACACCACCTGCTTGCACTAAGGACACACTTTGTAGCATTAAACACATTAATCTTTCAGTAACAGGAAACAGACACCCAATTCATTGTTTCTTGTATTTCTGCCCTCCTACTCTTCCTCAATTACTGCAGAACAAGTATGGAAATGCGGCACATCTGTACAACTAACAAGTGAATACCTGAAAAATCATCACTATTTTCTATGCTAGGTCCTGAACTCATCTTCAAGATACCAGGTTTAGTCCTGAATTAGAGAATCATGGTAAAAGGTGAGCATTATAGTCCCAGCTATGCATGGTTAAACAGCCAGCCTTGAATCTTTATCATTTTTAGAGAAATTTGAAACACACAGGCTTCTAGGGAACCTTGAGAAATAGATTTCATTTTGAACTTTCCAAGTAACTGTACATTTCTCCAGCAATTTGACAAGAATAATCTGCTTTAAGGCATACACTACAGAACACACTGCACACAGTTTTATTTCTGTAGCTTAATAAAGACAGCTGCTTCAGAAGAGTGAAGTTTTTTTAAAGTCACTGTGGGAATTAGCATCATGTAGCACTGTTCAGAACAGAAACAGATGAGTATGTTTACATCAAGTTTCAAAAGCTATAAAACAGACTTGCAACAAGATTCACAGAACAGAATGTTATTTAACTTAATCTCGCACAAGTTTGCATGAAAAGTACACCTAACCCCTAGGAAAAAAAATTGCTTTAGTAATACTAAGTTAGCAGTGTAGTGACTTAGACTTCAGGAATAAGCACCAGCTCTTCTATAAGGACTGTGTGTATTTAAAAGATCTCTGGCTGTTCAAACCAGCAATGAATTGATTTCAGTGGAGGGCCAGCCAGTCATTAATGGGGCTGACTCCCAAGAAAAGAGACTGACTCTTCTCAGATGTGCAAATGACAAGAGACAGAAGGCAAGCTGAGGCAGGGAAAAATCCAATTACATACTAGGAAAGGGGCTTTCTTTGTGAAAGAAGTCAAACACCACAAAGGATACGCAGAGGTTATGGCCCTTTGAACATCTCTGAGGATAGAGATTCAACTAAACAAAGCCCCTGGCAACCTTTAAGCAGGAAACCTAGATGAAATCCAGAGGTCCTTCCAATCTAAATATTATATTCTGATTAAAATATATTTAAAAATCCTTTGTCTCAACAAGCACAGAAGCTCTATCTTTACTAACACTAAGGTGGCACATTCACAGATAGCTGTCAAATTTTCACTCCTTTGGGATATACTCAAGTTCACATAGTTCACATCTATCCACAATTCCATAATCAAACTTCTCAACAACATTAGCAAACTGTTTGTGTCACTTGACCATTCCTGTTCACCCTCCTCAAACTGGATGGCAGGAGGCTCCAAGCAGCACCCTGTAACACTGAGAAAGTCATTCTCTTTGCAAATCTGAGCATCTGAGCAGTGCCATGGACACAAAGTAATATAATCTGAGCACTCTATGAGATCTTCAAATTCTTCTGGATGCAAGATGTCCATTCTGAATTCAAACATTTATGTAAGTACTCATAGCCTCCTCATGCCTTAGAGAGACAAATACTTTAAAAAAATATGTTAAAGTGAACACCTTCAGCCTACTTTTCACTCCAATTTGAAGACTGTTATATCTTGGCAGGAAAAGCAGATGAGATGTATGCTCCTCAAATAGTGTTGTCCCGTTTGATGAGTTTCTTCAGTCTCATTCTCTTTGTGAGCTGTCACAGTATTAGAAAGTTGACTTCCAGAAAACTAACTAGAATCAATCATTTTCAGCCTCTGGCCATGGCATTCACTAAAGTAAGCATTAGGCTTCAACTCCTTTTACAGGAATCCATATCCCCACTGAAAAACCTTTGAAAGACTGCAAAACCACCCCAAACCAAATCAACCAACCCAAAACACAAAAGCAGCAGATTATCTTTCCAGAGTAGCAATATTAATTTTATCATCAGTAATTTCCTCTCCCATCCCATATGCAAACTAAACTTCAAAGGAGATTCTCAAGTCATTCAGAAACACAAGAGAAAGCCAGTCATGCAGAGACTGACCTGAAATATACTTGGTTTCAGAATGAAACAGTCAGTCCGACTACTCATGTTGGAAAACCCAAGCTCACTTGAACTGATCAATAAATATGAATAGCTGTACTCAAATGCATTAAAATAAATGCACTACACAGAAACTGTTGAACCATGACGGAAATTCACTGTTATCGCATGATCAGCTTACCACGTCCACAGTATGGCTGCCCAGGGACAAACTCCACTGCATTCACCCAGTCTTCAGCCCCTACTCCTGCAGCTGCCAGATCTGTATTTTCATCTTCTATCTCAGTAATAAATTCTTCAACTGTTTCAGGGAGCGATGCAAACTCTGAGGACACTGATGGATAGATTTCTGCCTCTGGGTTAACATCAGTCACTTCTTCCTGTATTAGTGGCTTGGTATGTTCGTATCTAAAAAGTTAAAACACATCATGTCAACTTTCCACAAAAAAATACCTCCAGACAGCAGCCCCATGTACTGAAAATGAACTAATGAAGATGTGAACATGCTAGTTGTAAGGAGGACCCAGGAATGGCTAGGATAAGAAAGTCACTGATGACCCTTTATAGAGAAATGCTTTCACTTGTGCAATCTGTCAGCACTGTTCAAGAGAACACAAGGTACTCCGGATTTTGGACAAAAAAAGAGCACAATTCTTACACACAGAACAATCTTCAAATATGTCCCAAACAGGTCAGTTACCCATTACACATGTGTAGTATTGCTGAATGAGAAAAATGACTTTATCCAGCTTTATAAAGAGAAGACTCAAGACAGACACTGCTGTCTCCAACTACCTCACAGGAAGCCACAGGAAAGATCAGCCAGAGTCTTCTAAGAGGTGCAGTGATAGGATGACAGTCAGTAGACACCAGTCCAAAATGGGAAGTTACAGTTATGAATATTAGGGAAAAAAAATTGCTTTAAGACTAGTTAAACACTAGAATGGGTGCACAATCTTCAGGCTTGCAGATACTCAAACCTGGACAATGCCTTGGGCAGCCTGGCCTCAGCTGGCACAGATTCAGATTCCCCACCAACATAAATTATTCTTTTCCTGTGCCTCAGCATCTTGCCTCATACAGATTTTACACTGATTTGAGTACTTATTCTTAATGCCTCTTTCAGCTTATTGTGGAAAATGATAATCAGAACCCTTTTAACTCTACCATCCACAATAAACAGGAAGGCACATTTCCCTCAAAAATCTGTCTTCCAGCAACTAGGAGACTACATGGGGAAAATAAATGACAAATATACTATTGTAGTCTTGGATATTTGCTGACTAATTTGAAGTACAAAGGAGGGAATTTTTTGAGATCATACAGAAGTTTGAAGTGACCGTGATTCACTTAGCTTGTGTCAGACTGAAAACAAAGAAGTGTCACAATTCTTGCATATTACAGAGGTGCTCCTAACCAAATGTCAGCTTGGAAATCCTACTCCTACGAAGCACAAATTTAAAATTCTAGCCTTCAGATCTCTACATCTGTGGCCTCCAAAGTGTGTGCACCATACTAGGTGCCCAAGGCAACTCAATGGGGTGCAGGAAGAAAATACTACAACTTAGTGGTTTTCTTCCCCTTAAAAATACAATAAATTACTATTATTACTATTAAGATACATGTTGATGGCAGTGTTCTCACAGTCCATACATCAGAGAGCCCACATGTGGTACGTGTGAGGTGCTCTGAAGGAGGAAGCGTTCCATCACCCAGTGGGTTGACAGCGGCACCCCCCTGTCTGCTCGCTTTCAGCACATTGTGACATATTGAACTTTGCTAGTGCCCACTTAATGGATCAACAGATTATCTGATCTTGTTTTACCTAAACTAGCCCTGACAAAGTGAACAAGTGGCTTGAAAAGATGTCTGCAGCTGTGGGCTGACAAGAGCACTGATAACGTGAGCAAAAGCCAACAAGAAAATGTCCGAGCTAACAGCTCTACTCCTACTACCAGCTCCTCATCAGCCACACTAGGAAGCAAACCAATGCCAACCTAATCAGCTCTTAAACTCAGGGGGAGGGGAACCACAGAAGAGATCCAAGATTACCAAGAAGGCAATCTGAAATATGGATTTACATTCACTATTATTAATGATGAACCATGCCCTCAGTGTATGCTGCACCTTGAGATATTAGCTACTGAAAGGATGAAGCCATCTCAATTAGCAAGGCATTGGAAATCAGAACATCTGGAACATAAAGACAAACCTCCACATTTTTTCCAAGATGTTTCAAGTCACATGCTATTCAATCCAGTACTTTGCAGAACTTCACAGTAAGGGTTTAGACACCTCTTTTGAGGCTTGTTACATAACAATGAAAGACATATGCCACTGGACCACTTTTTCTTCCTGCTGTGGCAAAAATTACTCAAATAACTCATGGAAAACAATATGGTGACAAAGTAAAATGCATTCCTTTGTCATCAAATACTGTGGGGAAACACACAGAAAACACTGCTAGAGTTCAAAGAAACAAGCAGTAGAATAAATTGTGCAGAGTGTGAAGTTTGCTGTACGGCAGAAGGAAAAGTACAGATGTTTTCAACATCTCAGCTTATAATACTTGCTAGATTCTTTTTGTGAAACACCAAAGAAAAGATGTACCAGTAGAGAAACGTTATCAACAAATTACTTCTTTGACAAAGACAAAAAGATTCACTGGAGGAGATATCTTCTCAATAGTATACAATTACTTTAATAAAAACAATGCTTTATGGAAAAACTGTGCATGTAAAACCACTGAAGCAGCAGCTGCTCTGACCACAATAAGAGATTGCAGGGTAAGGCTGCAGGGATAGCACCCCACCAGAAATCCATCACTGCACCATTCACAGGCAAGATATTGTAGCAAAGACGAATCCAGAAGCAGCCAAGTGACACTAGAAAATGTCATCAATATAGACCTTTAAATAGTCAAATGTTCACTGGAGCTATGAGGTGGAGAGCAACCATGAAAATCTTCTGTAGCACACAGATGTTTGCTGATTAGCTCATGGCAAAGCACTTAAAAATTGTCACGGATGAGTTATGCATGTTTATTTCACAAAGATAAGTGCTGCAAATTTGCTGCCCTTTTCTGTGATGGCAAGTCAGTGCCAGCTGTATGCTGCTGAGCAGATATTAAAAAAAACCCAAAAAACAAAACAACAAACCCAAACCAACCAAACCCAACCACATTCAAACTGCCCCTCCAAGACAGTCATTCTATGAACAGATAACTGCTTTTTGAAGGAAATTCGTGGTATGGAGACAACACTTTGAAAATGAAGAGTTTCCATCATTATGTGATTTAATTGCCAAAACCTATCCAAGTGTGTCAACTACAAAAAACCTTTCATATCTTGCACGCTTAAAAAAACTTGGAAAGTGATTCCTCTAACATGTTTAAGAATTCCAGTGTATGTTGGACCCATTTGCGAAAAATATAAAAATGCAACACCTTCCAGTTAATCTGCACTAACAGCTGATTGACATCAGGGAAGGTGGAAACTTACCAGCTAAATTTATCACACATTAGAGCAGGCAGGCAACAATACACTTCCTTTTGGATCTGCATATCTTTGCGAAAGATCTTTTTCAGCTATGACAGCCATTAAAACCAAGGACTGAAATAAACTGAACTTTGAATGAGATCTTCAAATAACCAAATCACAAAATGCTACACTGAGATTTTAAATAATAAAAAAGCCCATTGAATCAACATTACTGTCAGTAAAAAAAAATATTACTACTAATCAGGCTTTTAGTGACAGTAAGAATTGCTTTGGACTGTTTATAAAATATTTATTAAATATTTTTCATTTCACCTTTAATACACCTTTTCTAAATTCTGGTTTTGGGTTATGTTTTATAATGTACATAACATCAGTATAGTAGTAGATATAGATACACACATATAAACTATAAATAAATGTGTATGTTGGTGGGAGCTCAAAAATATTGAACTTATGGTGTGCATGATCCAAAGTTGGAAGACCACTGATCTACACAATCAAAAAAAACAACACTGGCAAATAGGAGACTACAGAGAGGCATTCTTTGTTACCTATCTTACATATAGTAACCCTTTCTGAAACATGAAAGCAAAGCTAACTATGAGCTACCATATAAAATAATGATGCAAATGTTTAATCACGAATTATAGCTGCAATAAGCCAGAATGTTAAAACTTCTGGTAAGTTTTAATAAAATGAATTATGAAACATTCCTAAGCCCTTGTAAAGCTTTGCTCCACTAGGAAAGTACCTGTTGTAATTTCAGGGGTATGGATCAATTAATAGTATGTTTTCATAAGGCTATTTTGTACAGGCAACATCTTAGAACTTATATGACAAACTCCAATTACTTTCCTAAAATGGTAGTTCCTGTCTCAGGGTACCAATTCCTCAAGAAACAACAACGAAGAAAATAAATTCTTACCTGTTCAGGCTTGTATGATCACTTAAATAGTGTAACTGATTTTCATCCATTCAGCTAGTCTGAATGTAATCTCAGATTTCAATTAATCTACTCATGTTATTAATAAAAAATAAGAAAACTCCCCGTGCTGACAATTATCACTTTTATGAAAACCAGTTATCACCTTGCCTTTGCTCATTTTTTTTGCATAGCAAACACTAGCATTTAGCAAGACAAGAGAGTCAGTGATAAGTTATTTTTAAAACTATCTGAAGGTGCAATGGAAAAGGAAAGAACTAAGATTTACTGTCTTTACCTAAGCTCTCTACTCAGGGATTCAGAGTGCAAAGCTTCCTGCAGGATGGCCAGGCATTTCTTTACCTGCAATGATCTCCATAAGCACAGCATCCTCGCTGGTAATACCTGCACACCATGGCAGACTGACTGGTGGAGAGGTCATGGGAGTAGCGGCAGTTGTCTCCTTCCTTGCAGACCCCATGCATGAAGTATCTGTAAGAGAAGATAATGGTCAGTTAGGGAGAAGCACTGAAGCTGCAAAAATATTTGGATGATCTTATTATTCTATAAATCAAGGTATGCTGTATTAACAACAGCACTAAAGACTCGTGGGACCCTGCCCAGTATAACCATAAAAATAAAAACATTTGAGGAAAGATGAAGCCTCAGCCACTCCACTGACCTGTGCTGCACATTTAGAGACCTGCTTTTACAAAAGCCAGGGGAAAACCCACAAACCTGTAAAAGCAAAGTTATCCTGGGCTGTGACACTAAGAGGAAAGAGTCTTGGACCAAGTAGATTGGCACTAAGTTTTACTTGTAGCCCCTGTGTCCTGACACAAGCAAAAACCTCACTGAAACCCAACAATGGATACAAGACTCAAATCCACACACACCCTAAATCACCCAAGGTTTTAAATCTATTCTGGATTCATAAATAATTCAATCAAATGTGATTTCCTCTCCAAGAATGAAAAACATGTTTGTGATGGATAATTACATCTGACAAAACACACACATTAGTTCCTGCGATAGGAGCCAAATAAATCAAAGCACCCTGCTTCAATATTGTGCTGCTTGTCTGAAAAACTTGGACAGTTTCAAAGCTTTTGAGGACAGTTTGATCAATTTTAGCATGTCAAGTAGCACAAGTTTAATTCAGCATCTTCAATTCAGTTATTCAAGAGAACTGTAGAGTGGTTTTCAAGAATTTTTCAATTATAACCTAGAAGAACTAGCCTCTAGAAATTCAATGCACTGTAACTGTTCAGATTCAGTATGTTCAAAACTACAACTGACAAGTTCAAGTACACCTTTCCCAATCCACATAAAAGTATTAGCAAAGAAAAAAGGAAAAAAATGAAAAAAATTCTGTGTAAAAACTGAATCCATAAACATTTACCAACACTTCAGTTTAGAAAGAAGCCACGCTGCCTCCAGATAACAAGCTGCAGACTCTGAACTCACTGCAAATAGGAAAAGCTAGTAAACAAGAAAATGTGCAAGGATCTAGGTCTCATACAAAACACTACCTGAGGGAAGGCTGACAAGCAGCTAATACCTGTCTAAGCCCACACTGCTGCTGCATGGGGCAGTCCTGCCCTCCTCCCATTGCACACTTCCAGCACTTTGCAGAGCCAGCAGAACCAGGCCCTCCAAGCAGCTGAGTGCAGCCTCACAGCCAGCACAAGAGACAGGGATCATCTTTCAGCAGCCACAACTAAGATTAGGACAGCTCTTCACAGAACAGTACATTCAAGTAGATATTCCTGGCCAGGAAAGGTGATAAGATGTTGAACTGCACGCACTTCTACACAGCCATTTAGTCTACTGTATTTTTAAGAAGTCAGATAAAGCCAGTGAACAATGCACTAAATGACATAAGTAGAACTACATCTGCAATCCGGTTTTAGGGAAAAATTAAAACCTGAAGTTGAGTGTTAAGAGAGCTGATAAGCCTCCATATGCAATATCAGTGGTGTATTCAACATACTAAGAATAAAAAAAAAATCTCAACTAGCTTAACAGAACACAAGATGACACTTGCCATCAGGCTGCAATTCACACTCCAAATCCCGTCTGTACCCTGTAGACAAATTAACCAGGTAAGAAATGTGATCCTACATAAAAAACAAGCAGTACAAGACCCAGATGAGGCTCGGCAGGGTCAGGTGGAGGCACAAACAGCAGGAACAGGGTGTTGCAAAAACAGAACAAGGCCCATCCCTGCAAATACACAACCCGCAATCTCCCCAAAAAACCACACAAACCCCCCTAAAAGTCACTCACCCACCCTCCCAACAGCATTACACACCTACAAAGACCCAGGTCAAAAGGAAAAAATCGACACCTAACCAAAAAAACACCTGTACTTAACCTCCCCTCTTCCCCAAACAAACAAAAAAAGCCCCCCAAACAAAACCAAAAACAAACCTAACCACCTATGAAGTCCTGGAACTACAATATAAGTGTAATTTCTGGCTTGATTGCTTTTAAGAAATGGGAGTCACACTGAAAGGGTAAAAAAAAGACTTCAGATTGCTTAAGGTTAGCTCTTTAACAAGTATTGTTATCTCCACCCTTTGCTTATTTCCACTCAGCATTGCTTCCCCCAAGCGCTGGGGCAGCAGCCACAGCCACCGCTGGCACAGAGCAGGAAATGGCTGCAATGGAACCTGACATTCCTTTTGCTGCCCCCATGGTTATTTTTAATCTGGATCACATCACTGCCCAACCACTCTGCTCCTTGAGCCAGTCATGTGTTGGGACACCACTACAGCTGAAATAAGGGACTGACAGAAAGTTTCTATCAGATGTCCTCACTTCAGGCAGGAGCCTATTTGGCCAACAAGACTTCTAATAAGCCCCAAAATTAGATTCTCCTACTGCGTGATAGGGAAAATGAAGGTCCAAATCCCATTCCTTCCTTCCCAATTTACATCAGAAAATCCTCTGAAAATGCAGATTCTATATAGTTCTGAAAGTTGTCAAAATTTATAATATTGAAACGGTAGGCTATAAAGTGCAAAAAATAAACATGAAACACTCCAGGCTCTAATTCACACATCACTCTTAAAGGCCTTCAATCCTATGCAGCAAACTCAGCATTATTTGAACAAGAAGGCTGGAGTGGGAGGGGAAAAAATGTATTTCTCTTAGGATTACACCCCAACTTCTTCCACAACCCTCCCCCTCACCAAGAGGTAAGATTCTTACTTTAAGGTCACAAAGAATGTAACACTTTACACTTCAAATTGCAGTGTTTGGCTAAAACACTTTGGCCAAGCCAAAAAAATAAACAGAGTGTATTATTTTTGGGGTAAGATAATGAAATTTATTTTGGAGAGCATCTTTACTTACACAGAGTATTCAGCTTAACCCTATTCAACAGTAATACCAGCCTCTGCATGCTGATTATAGGAAAAAAGCACCCTTAAAACTGAGAAATATTTATCTGCCTTACACATAGACACGTAGAAGGACATCTGAAATTTGCATTTGGTCAAGTAGTCAGAGAACACATGTAATTTCATCTGAAAAGATAAAACTAGATCAAGACAAGCATATAATTGGATTTTCTCTGAGCCTCTGTGATGCTGTCATCCAAAAAAGCACTTATTGTGGCAGTGCCCTCTGTCCTTCCAATCCAAATATACAAGTGCAATTTGGTTAAGCTGCTTGGGGAGCCAGACTAGAGAACTCATCAGGGTCCAAGCCCAGATAATTTCCCCAGTTCAGTTCACTGCATGATTGTAGAAAACATGAGTGACACTAACACATGGAACAACTAGACAAAATTAATAACTGCTTGCAGTGGCATTTTATCATTGAAAAAGGTTCAACAAATGTCTAGTTATAAAAGTCTTGATCAAAAGAGCATATCCTGAATTTCATGGGTATTTCTCAATAGGCAATATTCCTATTTCTCAATAGGCAAATTCCTATTCCAAATTCTTCCTTCTACAGCTTTGGAAGTTTGCAATGTGTTTCCTTATTCAGATGTATTCTGCTCTTTATTTCAGGTTTCTGCTTTCAGGTAATGCTAATTTGTTTTATCAAACTACTGGTTCAGCTAAATTAGAATGTTACAGCCAACAGCAAACTTCCTCCAAAACCCAAGACACTGCCATGACAGGCAGATGGGGAAGCTCAGGGTAACATCCATCTGCAGCCATTAGCCTCTTCAGGTGCCATACAGAGACTGAGAATTCCTGGGAAGAAGGCAGCAGGAAAGAGGCTAAGCACACTGCTCTAGCCCAGCTCCTGGCTGTTCAGCCACATTACTTGCCAATGAAATTCTGCTGGAGTTAGTATAAGGGGGGAAAAAAAGAATGTGATCTTCACAGCATTTAGCTCGTTGTCCCTTCTCCATAACCTCCTTCAGAAGTTCCCAGGGACGCAGACCAGAGCAGCCATGAAAGGGCAATCCAGGCAGGCTGTCAGGAGGTTTGTGCCCTGCACCTCATCCCTGGTGCTGCACGGAATTGAGGAGGCCTGACTTTACTGATGCACACTCTTCACATAAAAAGAAAAAATTACCTCACCCAGGTTTTCAGGAAGAACAGCTAAGAGACAGCTCTCAAAGTACAGCACTTAGTTGCTATGGGTTTTATTTGCATTTAGTTCTAAAACAAACAAGTGAAATGCAATTTGTTTACATCAACTTGATGACTTTTAATGTCGCATGACATGTGGAAAACACAAGCTCGGAACAAACAGTGTCAAGCCTTTGGAAAAAAAAGATTGGCTATAGCACTGCTCAATAGAACCATGCAGCCATCTGAACTAGAAGGACTGAGGAACTCAGTAAGGACAACCTTTTTTTTTATTTCAAACACATCAATAAGAAAAAATTCATAATAACAAACAAGTTCTGAATTAGCTTTGTTCCCCTGCCATTTAATCCAGATGAAAATATGATAATTTTTTACAAAAGACAAGCCTTGAAAACTGCTAAACTGCAGAAGTAAAAAAAAAACAACAACCTTTTTCATCATCTCTTAGGGAACAGAATTTCCTGTATTTCACCCTGAGACTTCTTAAACTTTAGCTGCAAGAAAAACAGAAGGGTAACATCAGCAAAACTGTATGTGTAGGAGAAACCAAAGTTCCTCTTCTTATTCATTGTGTCTCTTACTCTGAGATATTAATCATCCATCCCAAGGATACCACACTGGTATATTAAAACTCATTAACCAACCTATTTATCATATCAGATATTCAAAGGAACAGCAAGAACTTATGGTAAAATTTTAAGCCTTTCCAGTTTCCCTAAAACAGCAGTATTTCTGCATCAGCCATCACGTGCTAGCTCCTTATACTGAAGGGACTGTCTCCCAAAAGTTTTTCAGGCAGCATTTACTGTCACCCCTATTATGATTCAACTAAAAATGCCTGTGAACAAAAAAAATTGTGCAGTGTTACTCAAACAGAAACTGCTCTACCTCCTACACTAAAAACCTGTATTTTGAAATTTAACTTCTTTATCTCACTATTAAATCCTCCAGTTCATTTATAAAGGTAAACTAAAATTTAATAGTAAGAAATATGTCTTCCTAAATTTGAATATATCCTATCGAAACCAAACATAGATATCTGAAATTTTTATCACAGGTTCCTAGAAGGGCAAGTCAAAATGGCTAATTTCACTTTAAAGCCTGATTAAAGCTATTCTCCCTCCAACTTGAATGGTCCCATAAAAATTAATAAAGCAAGCAATAGGATAACTAGCAGGATTAGGCAAAGAGAACAAAGAATGGAGACGTTCATTAGATCCAAGGCCAAGATCCCATTGTTTAATCTCAAATTAAAGCACATTAACTGTTACAAAAGAGCAGCTTTAGCTTCTCACTTGGCCTGAGTGTTTGCAAATAAATATATTCCCTCGACTCTCAGCACTGCAGGAAACTGACGAACTTGACTGCCTCTGTACTATGGCAGTAGCTGTCTTCAATAAATCGATCCTGCATCTATACCTATTCCATTGCTGTCTCATGAATCCAATTTGCCTAATTGAGCCTTTCGATCTACAGAAATTACGAGGCAAACTCAAATAGAGGGAGCACTGACCTTGCGTCTCACTTAAAGCTGAGCTAAGCACGGTTCCCGGTCATTTCCCCATCACCGGCATCAAACATTAACCGGGGATTCGCAGACAAAACGCTCTGCCCGCAGCACCCCCCGGGAACGCAGCTGAACGGAGCCTCCCGAAGGGAAGCAGATAACTGGGCATCGGCCAAAACTGATGGGGAGCAGCAGCGAGCAGGGATGCTTTAAACACCGCGGGGCACGCCGAACAGACACAGGCACGGCCAGCGAGCTCCCTGAAAGGCCAGCAGCGGCTCCTCATGTGCCGGTGAAACAAACGGGGGAAAAGAAAGCAGGAGAGATACAAAAGAACTCAATCAATATCTAGAGCCTCTTTTGTCCTAACCAAGGGACGGTCCTTTTTGCTTCCCAGTGACTTAGAATTTATTTGTCCACAAACACGTTAAATGTAATTTAATTCATTAAATTAAAAAAAAATTAAAAATCAGGAGACGCTCATCGATGTCATCCTGGATTATCATTTGCTTTTATATTAACTAATATATGTCTACGTTCACAAAACTGTTTTAAATTCCCTTCTGTCTGCCAACGGACCAGCACTGTCGGTTTAAAAATAGTCCATCTGGCAAGCTTTAAAACACGCAGTACGGCTTGCATAACCCCGGAGAGAAGATTTATCAGAAATATAGTTTAAAGGAAAACACGGATAGGAAATGACGCAGCACACAGAACCTCTGTGTGACACAGGCAGGGCCACTTCGCACATTCTGCAACATGTCACGGCCTATTCCTGTTCTCCGATTTAATAATTAGCTTTCGCTATATCAATCACTAGTTAATCCCCAATTTTAAATTTCGATTGAAACGCACAACAATTTAAATTACGTCGCGTTTCCTGCTTTGTCGCGCTTTGCGGAACGCGCCTGCAGGACTTCCTTTCGCACGGCGCCCTTCGCGCCGAGCACTGCGGGCCCTTTCCCGCACAATGACGAGCGGCCCGCGGCTCCCGGTGCGGCGGCGGGAACGCTCCGGGCGC
>NW_005054414.1:797954-818889 GCF_000277835.1 Geospiza fortis | reverse complement strand
GGGGGGCGGGAGCAGAACGGGACAGTGGCGCCGCAAAGGCCCAGCCCAAAAGTTGGCAGTGAGCCAGCCGGTGCTGCGCTAATGGGGTAAGAAACATCGCGTCCTTGTGCTGTAGTATGTCCCTCAGTGCAGACATTCCAGAACCCTCTGGACGCAATGCTGTGTGCCCTAGGACGGCCCTGCTTGAGCAGGGAGCTTGGGCCGGAGGATGGTCCCACCAACCCGACCTATTCTGTGGTTCTGTAATAAATCCTGGTTGTGAAACTGCTGTTTGCCTGAGCCACATGGTGCCCTTGGCTTCCTACTGCCAAGAACCTTAAGCCAAGTACTAAACACATTCCCAAAAGATAGTGACAAGCTGGGGTGCAGGGACAAGGTGAAGGGAGAACCCTGTCACTCCAGTGTTACTGATATTTTGCCTCTCTCCTTGAAAATATATTAATAAATCAAACATATCCAGGCCATTAGTCACTCCAGAAAATACTGAAATGAAGCCTATGCTCTAAACATAGGCACTAGGACAGGCCCCTAAGATGCTGGACTTTAGGAAGGGCACAGGAGAGAAGAGGTACATCTGTCCTCAGGTTTCCTTGAAACAATGACTTCAGTGCCCTTGAACTACCTAAGGAATGAGGCAGTGGGAATGCTTGCTGGCATTTTCTGGAATATGCAAAATCCAGACCTGGGTGAACAGAGCTCTGAATTAAAAGGAGGTGAAATATACATATCAATTTTAACGAGCTTCAAAACAAGGTACGGGTATGCATAAAGCACAAAAAAAAGGCTACTTCCTGGAATGAACTATGAACTCCACCAGTCTTGGAATTAATAACTTCTTTGAATGATTGTATAAGACCAACCTGCACCCAGGACAAGGAACACCCAAATAAAGACCTTGATCCAGGCTCTCTATGCAGCAGACTCCCTCCTGATATTATCAGCACAGTGATCAATGCCAAATAGCTCATAAATTCAGTTCAACAAATCCCTGTTATAAGAAAGCCTGGATGTTCAATGGAAAACTGTCCCATGAGAATTGGGAATACCTTTTAGTATCTAAAAGAAAAAACTTATTTACTGCACCTGATTCCATCACAGAGTATTTTTCATGCAATGTTCAGCACTGAAATAAAAGTTCAAAAACGGCACCAGGTGTGTATGTTCAGTCTTGCATTCTGTTAAAAACAGCTGGAGGAAAAAATACTTCATATTAGAAAAAAAATTTCAAATACTTTTAAGCCATTAAGATAATCTGGGAAGTTATTTTGGATCCATTAGAATGATTGTGAAAATCTGCTCATGAAAGCAGAAGGATGTCAAGACAGTTAAAGAGGTTAAGTCACTAAAGAGTGACTTTGTCAGACTTTCATATTGGTTAGATTGTTGCCCTGACAAGACAGACAGTTCCAGGCACCACAATTCTCACTAAGGTAAAATAAATGAATGGTTAAATGTCTTCTGTATGATTCTGCATGTCCCTAGGAGGTCTCCTGGATATTGGCAGCCTAGAAACAAGCTTCAAAAACAGAGAAACACCAGTGAGCAAATCCCAGCCTAACAACTGTAAACAGAAATCAGGTACACAGGGAAAGGAAAATACTGTCCCATGGTGGACATGACAGAGTGACAAAAGTAATGTGGAGTTTCCCATTTCCTTAATGCCTCCAGCAGTGACACCCCTGAGAGAGGAAAGGTTTCAGGGGAGATGTAAACTCTAGGAACCACTCAGAAAGAAAAATGCCAGGGTGGCCATAGGGCCCAGCTCCCAGTGAGCAGTAGGAATTTGCCATGGCAGTTTCTTTGTTCCCAGCCGCTCCCATTTTACTCAGGAACCTGTTTAATATTAACTTCTACTTCTGAGGCCCAGAGGGGGAAGCAGCAGCAGTGAGCTCCAGGTCAGGGGCAGGCAGACAGGACTGGAAAGGCAGCTAACACTGCAGCAGGCAGGGAGTGAGTTAAACACTGCCCCACACTTCCACACAAACCTGTCTCCAGCTCTTCTCCAGGGCTTTCTCTCCTGCCGGTCCCCTGCTGGCTGCTTCCAAACCCCATCATCGCTGTTGTCAGCCATATCTCACCCTGCAGAAGCCTGCTGGGAGCAATTCCAGAGCTGGGATACACACAAGACTGCACTAGTGCCCTCAGAGACCTGCCTGACCTGCCCCATTTTGTCTCAGATACTCACAGGTTCATGTTGGAAAGCTGAGCTAAAAATCCAACAGGCTGATTTTCTACTGGATTTAAGGAAAAAATGACAAATCAAGCAAAACATCCTTACCTCTGACTTACCTAATGTGACAGGCTGGACTTGGGTGCCCGCTGCATAAGATCACCTTGAGCTGATGTTGAGAATTGGAAACTGAGTGACCAGCTTGGTTACTAAGGCATCTTGCCTGAGAGTATGTCAAAAACATGATGATCCAGATAGATTCCTACAATACTGCAGTCTTTCCAAATAGATTTAATGGAAAATAAAATTATGTCATTATAATTTGTGTGTATTTTTAAAAAATGTTATTTTACCTACACATTTTCTTTCCAATTCATCTGGCTACCCATCCTCCCAGGAAAAACATATTGTTCACAAAATCTTCAACATCCATTTATGGTATCTGAGGATGCAATCTATCATTCCTGCAATTAAATTCCCTCCAGACTGGGTAACAGAAGTCAGAGGCAGATTGTCTTTGTAACTCAGCAAGCTTTGTTTGAAGTTTCCTTGGATGTGTTTAGTTGAAGAGACTGGAAGGATGTAGAAAATAAGACACAATTTTTTACTGCTGGGTTAAACAGAAGTTGCGAGAAATTTCTTTTGAAATGGATGAGTGTAAAGTGCAAGTACTGCTTTAACAACCTATGTTTTACAATTTCCTGATTAATGGATTGCAGTAAAATCGGTTCCCTGACCCTGATTACTTCAGCAATACATTAGTAATTACTTCAGCTAGTTTTATGTTGTGCATGGAAGCTGCACAGAATCATGTCTTGTCTTTTAACCTGTAAATCAGTTCCTTCATGGCCGTCTGAATCTCAGCTCTGATATTTTCTGCAGAAAATAAAACTGAAACATGTACAATATCAGTGCATAGATATCAAAGTATCATTTTTTTTTTAGGAAGGGACAAACATTAATTTCACAGTCCTTGTTCAAAGCTGCCCTTGAACTTCTAGAATGGATTGTCATTACAGGAGGAGACTATGATAGTGCTATGAACTCAACTCATGTTCTGGGTGTAGCCAGGTATCTGCATCGTAAAAAATGTAGCCACAGCTGTCTTTAGACCTACAGCTTTCCTTGCTGGAGAGGCCAAGAGCTGGGTAGAGCTCTCACCCTGGGAAGAAAGAGCTTTAACAGCTGCATTTGGCAAAGCTGTGGGGGAGGCATGAATGTGATTCCTCTGCTTTTTAGGAATAAGCACAAAGGGGCTCAGTCTGCAAAGGCATTGTTACAGCGAGCAAGGAATTCACCAATTTAAAAAAAATCTAACAGGAAAGGAATCTGAAAAAATGAGAAAAGTCTTTTAAAGAGCAAGGGGAAAATCTGGCTCTGCATGAACAAAAATAATCACAGAAGCTTTCCTGGCCCTGCCGTGAAGCGGCCCCCTGCACCCTGGGCAGGGAGCAGTTGTGGAGCTCAGCTGTGCCTGTGGTTAATCATAAATAGATTTCCTTGGCCAGGAGTTCTGGCCAGCACACCCCCTCCTCCGCCTCCTCCCAGCACTGCCCAGGCAGCGCTCCAGAGCCCACCCAGCCTCCCTCCATGAGACAGACAGACAGCAGAGGTAAGAGACACCAGGCCATTGCTCCATGAGCTCAGAGACAGCGTGGGTCACAGGGGAGGCGGGAGGAGAGCAGGTCCCTGCTCCAGCTGCCTGAAACGTGCACAAGGATTGTGCAAAGTTGGGTCTTGCAGCAAAACTTGCCAAGCTTCCAAAATCTTTGAGGCGTTTCAGGCTGGATGTTGGCTGAGCTTCCCGTGAATATCAGCTCAGCCCTGTTGGGTTTCAGGTGGTGACCAGCTGGTTTTTATCCACTGGCAGTACAGCTTGGGCACTCCTTGGTGTTGTGCTTCTGAGTTTGGGAAGTTGTTAAAATTCAGAGCACAACTCGAGCAGCTCAGCCGATCCCTGGCATAGCTCTGTTGGCTTAATGAATTTATTCTGAAGCTGACTTTGCCCCAGAGAGCAAGGGGTGTGTAGACACACACACAGCCATACCAGAACATTTGCACGAACCCATGAACAGCTCAAGCTGCTGAGCTTAGCACAAAAAGGATTTGGAAAGTGGAAAATCTTAGTGTTCCAGTCAGGTGTGTATCGTGTCTAGTTGATCCAGTCCCACATTTCTTAAATAGCACAGCCCAAGCTGTCCTGTGTAGTTGAAGTCTTTAGATTTGGGCAAATATACTCTCCCTGGCTACAAGAATTTTCTGTATAGCTGAAGTGCCACACACTGTACTGGGACCAGAGCCATGTTCTGCTAACTGTAACATGAACACAGTACTGTTGTTAATTAATTTGCCATCTGAATTAACAATAGGTACAAAGGACTGAAGAAGGGAATCCTTTCCTCCTAGTGAAGGGGTGAGGAACAGGGAGACTGGAGGGATATGGCCAAAAGCCCAGGGAAAGCATGTGAAGCAGGCAGGCATTGAGTAAAACTGCCCTGAGGCCCAGACCAGACCACTCTCTTAACATTTACAGCTCTCTCCCCCTCTTTCTCTGTTTGGGAATGAATTTAATTAGAGTGAAAAGGAGTTGCTAAGAGACCAGAGGAGTTCTGGAGTTTGTTGCTGGGGCTGAATTGCCTCTCTGCTTCCAAGGCACTGTGCTAAAAGGGATGATGTAACATGAGCCTGCATAAAGCACTCCCAGCTCTGGGGAAAGCTGCTCTCTCCTCCTCGCAGTTCCAGTCTGGTTTGTCAGTTCTCAGCTCCTTTTTGAGCTCCTTATTTTCTCCTAGACACTGGCAAAAAACAGGTTCCTATCCCTATAGCACTATTCTGCCTTGTAGATTCCTCCTTGTGACCTTTCGCGTTGGAGGCAGCAGTGGCTGGGCCTGACATCTATCATCAGCTGGTCACTTTGGAATTTAAAAGGTTTTCTGCTTCAGAATTCTCCCTAGTTTGTTACTCCTCATCCTTTCCTCTGCTCCACCACGATTTCAGCCCAGCATTAATGGGTCAAGTGACCCCTTCCAACTCCATTTCTGCAGCTTAACATTTTGTTTTGCCACTCTGGCTCATGCTCGAAACACCAGGAGATTCCAGGCCATCTCTTAGGCAAAGGGCCGTCTACCTTCCAGGGTCAAGGCAAGAACTAATATGTTTAGCTTCTTAGGGTCACATCATTGCTAAATTCCATGTTTCCTTTTCACCTGACCTCTGTTATCTCAGGAGCATCCATATGCACAAGATGATTGGGAAGATAACCCTCAGTCTGGGAAGACAGGTGTCCTCCGTGGCACGTGGGGCCACCCAGGTGAGAAGACTTCTGCATGGTGAGTAGTGCACTGAGTTCCTGTGGTATCCTTGGTGCTTCCACTCTTATAAAACATATTTCCATCTTTAGGCGTGGTTGCAGGGCTCAGTTTGTTCACAATAATGTTCAAGTGGAATAACAGTAACCATACAACTGCAAAATGGTGGCAGAGGATCCTTCAGTGATGGTGATGAGGATTATCATTCATATTAACAGTAGAGATGTTTTGCACACATTTCACTTACATAAAACACAGTTCTAGTCTTCTTGAAGTTATTTGTAAATTCACCCCAAAGAACAGCTGAGGAGGGGGATAAATTTGTTGTGATGACGACAGTTTGCTTTTTATAAAACAGCTCAATAGTTACTGCTAATACCCACACAAATAACTCACTCTTCTGTGTTTATCCCCAGGTGGTTATGTCAGGATTCATCCCTCTGTGCAGGAAGCTCTGGTGGAGGGCAGACCCGTTGTAGCCTTGGAAAGCACCATCATTACACATGGCATGGCCTATCCTCTGAATTTGAGGTGGTGGATGTTGATGTTCCTCATTCAGTGAAGTTGTAAGAACGAAGCACGTAACTTACTGGATTGCTATCAGTGTTCCTGGTCAAGGCAAAGCTGTTGCAAGAGCAAATGAAATGTCAGGTTGTTAGGCATGCAGGCTGTGAGCTCAAGTGTAAAACAATTGTATTTGGACTTTTAAGGACAAATACAGAGAGCTTAGGTATCTCCTTATCCAACACCTTAAATTTCTGGCTTCCTTTAAAATAGAGCAGCAGATAATATGTCACCACTTGCTCTGAAAGAGAGCTATCAGCTTTTCAGCTGCATCGTTTGTACAGACATTGAAAACACTCTGCAGTTTCTTTTCCTGTACCTTTTGTAATGCAAAAAGGATTGAAACACAATAATGAAATCTGTTCCTTAGCCCACTCAGAGCAGCTACTGTGAGAGCTCCTGGTCCCTTCTCACTGTCTTCTGTACCCTGCATGGAACCCCCCACCTCTAGTCTTTATTTATCAATTTTCAGTAGACTCGTGTTTCATTGAGTTGCAGTGCCAGAAATCATTGCATTCTCCCCTCCATCCTTGCTTCCAGAAAGCACAGAAAGGTTTTGGTATTGATTTTCCATCTTGCTTTTTACCTGGCCATTATTCTGCCTGACATTCTCTCTTAAAAGGAAGCTCTAAAATCTCGATTTTTGGGAAGAGGAGTTTCGGTAGTTAAAGATTGCCAAGCATATGTCCAGATAGCTCAGAAAGGGAGAAGAAGCTGCTCCTAAAAAAGATACTGTATAAATGATCAAGTACAAAATCTGCTCAACTTAGGCTTAGTCTGCAGCCCTGGAGTACCCTAAGGCAGCAGATTTTTGGCACTGTTGTTACTCTATATCTCACTGACTGTATTATGAAAAATATATCCTGGTCATTTGAGCAGGACTTGAACTACCTGGGGTTTCTGTGAAGGTCTATTATGTCAGAGAAACAACAGGTAAAAGATAAAGAAAAGTCCTAATTTGAGAAGATCTGTATTTTCAGTAGTATATTATACAACCAGATTTGCTTGTAAACCAAATGATTTTTCTCAAAAATGAAGCACAGAGCTTGGACATTGCCATCCTTCCAGAAAATGGGAGCTCTTTGCTTCTGCAAGTTGAAGGGCAAAGATTTCTGTCATGAGGCAGATACAAGAAGAACAGGGTGTAGCTGAAACCACAAGAACTGTAGAACTGTGAATGATGGCCATCAAACATGACGGTTTTCTTGCCTGATTGTTTCCATCCATAATTTTGTGATTATTGTCTTGTTTGTCTTATTTCAGCATGGCCAGAGAGGTGGAAGAAATTGTAAGAACAAATGGAGCAGTGCCAGCCACTGTAGGTATTTTAAGGGGCCAAATCCATGTGGGACTCACAGATGAGGAACTGGAGTTCTTGGCAAGCAGTAAAAATGCAGTTAAAGTGTCTCGCAGAGATTTTCCTTTCGTCCTCAGCCAGGTATGGTGTGCAAACTTCCTAGTGTGGTCTTTCCTAGTAAAGAATAGCTGCTTTTCTAGCAACAGTATTGTGCTCTCCAGCTTCATGCCAGGTGGCTTTTAAACCTCTCAAAAATATCATGGAAAGTGGTGATCCTATGGTGAGCACAAAAATGGCCCTAATTGGACTCAAAATCCAGCAGGGTAAGGGAATAACATACATTAAATAGGGCTCCTGAAAAGTCATTCTGGTTGTGCTGGCAAGCCACTTGGCTAAGAATATTCTTATTGGCATGATAGGACATTCTCTCATTGCATGTAAACTATGTGACACTTAGGCCATCCCAGGCTTAAAGTGGCAGCTAAAGGTGCCACTAGCTGCCTGTGGAACACTCTGGACAGCAAAGGCCTCTGCTATCAGGGCAAGAACCGCTTATCTCACAGGGACAACAGATGATTCACCCAATATTCTGAGTTGGAAGGGACCCACAAGGATTATAGAATCCAGCTCCTAAGTGAATTCCTCTGCCTTTGGGCTAAAAGAGTATTTGTGTTAGAATTTCACTGCTGAGCTGCTCACAGACCACAGCTGTGGCTGCTCCTCCATGTCACCCTGGGTGCTGACTGTGACTGGTTGTTCCCTGACAGGGCTTGTCCGGTGGCACTACCGTGTCTGGAACAATGATCGTGGCACACAAAGCAGGAATCCCTGTGTTTGTCACAGGTGGCATAGGAGGTGTCCATCGGCATGGGGAGAACAGTAAGAACATCAATGCATTCTACTTTTCACTCTGTTGCTACAGTTTCATCCAATTCCTTCTTTTTCATTTTTCCCAGCCTGTCCTACAGTAAATGTCTATTCAGAAGAATAGTTAACATTCTTCTTGATCCAACTAGGGCTGCTTTCTCCCTCATGTCCCCTTTCCAGAAGCTTCTAAATATTCCTCTTGCCCCCTGCACAGCTGTTAAGGGGGTGGAAGTTTCTCTTTATCCTTTGCTTACACGGGGTTATATTGATATTGTTTGGTGCAACAGGAGCTGACTGCACCTCTGCCTCTTTGTAATGTCTGGATAACCTGATACTGGCTGCCAAGCACAGTGTTGTTATCAGCTCTCTCAGCTGAGGAGAAGAAGAGCCTTGCCACAAAAGAGTGTGTTCTGTGTTGGAGGTGTGTTCTCCTCTCTGGAAGATGGCCTGGTCTTGCCAGTACAGTTTGTGGCTTTTAGGTGCTTTCTCTCTTCTCAGCCATATATATTTCCAGCACAGCCCAAGTGCAGTGCCCTGTTGTATGCCATCCCTTTAGATGTGATATAAATTCCAGACCAGGGAGTTTCCTGAGCTTCTCCTGTGGTACTTTCTTTTTTTTGCAAGCATTGTTAGTTCCAAACTCAAGACTACTCCAATGATATTGCATCTCCTTGAACCTCATCCTTGCTGTACAACACCTTTTTCTTTCTTTTCTACCAAATTTTTGCATGCTCTTTATCAATGTGATCAAAGAGCCGAGAGATAGAGTACAGGGCTGCACCTCTGCCCTTAGCCATGTGGCTTCTTTTTGTCAATACCTCTTTCAATCTCAACACCTAAAGTCATGAGCTAAACCTATAATATTTGCTTGTGGATCAAAGCAGTTTTAAAGTCAGGCAGTGGCATCCTGGGCATATGTGGCTTTTTAGGAGGTCAGAGCTCACCAGCTTGGGGTACAAGACAATCACCAACTCAGTGCTGCTTGTCCCTTGGCAGCTCTGGATGTGAGTGCTGACTTGACAGAGCTAGGACGAACACCAGTGGCTGTTGTATCTGCAGGAGCCAAGTCTATCCTTGATATTGGCAGGACACTGGAATATCTGGTAGGTAGCACGGGCTGTGGTGTCAAAGCAGATAACGTTCCTTGTGCACAGAGTGCCCAGTGGCATTGGGATGGGTCCTAAGCCAAAGATTTGCAGAAATTGCTACTGAGAGGATGTGAAGCCATATTTACAGTTCTGTAGTCCTGGGGCTGTACAAGCACTTGGCTGCTCCCTAACAAATCCATCCATGTCCAAGAGGCTGTTCCAGCAGCTGCTCCAGCTGAGGTCAAAGGTAGTGCTATCCACGTCCTTTTTCTTTGGCATTAGATTTGCTTTTCCAGGATGATGCTCCCAGAAACTGATGGATCAGGAAAGCTAGATCCATCAAACACTAAAATAAAATCAGAATTAAAAAGGGAATCAGATGATTTTCAGCAGTCACCTTTTAAGGTTTGGCATGTTGAAAACCACCAGGGCCAGCACTTTAGATGACAGCCAACATTGATATTTCTCAATCACAAGCAGAACTCATTTATATCCTGTCAGTTCACGACATGTCTTCGGGTCCCAGGGTTGTCTTGGACTCAGGATGGTGCCAGTGACAGCTGCATGGCTTTGGATCAGCTCCAAGCACACACAAAGGATGCACATGCCTCCTCTGCCTCAGCGAGCCAGATCTGATCTAGCCACTTACCATGTCTGGCTCTTGGAGAGAGGATAGAATAGAATGGGATGTACAAAAATAACCACAACCTGGGCCAAAGGAAGGCAGTTTCTTTCTGGGTAGAAGGAAAAAGTCCCATTCTTTAGTTTCCTTCCACTGATCACCTGCTTTTCTCACCTCCACTGCTGCAGGAGACTCAGGGGGTGTGTGTGGCTGCCTTTGGAGAATCAAGAGAGTTCCCAGCCTTCTTCTCACGCCAGAGTGGCTTCCAGGCACCATACCATGTCCAGGATGAAGAGGAGGCAGCTAAACTCATTGGTGTGTTTCAGGTGGCAAAGGTCATGTAAGGTCCTGGGAAGGAGGGACACAAGAATTACCCTGGATGAGGCACTTCCTTTATGTCTGCAGAAAAATTTGCCCTGAAAAACTGTGCCATCCCACTTCCCCCATTCCTGCATCAAAAGTGCTTTGAAAATACAGCAGCAAAGTCCAGTCTTTACAGCAAGTGAAACTACCAGCCAGCTGCGGCCAGCTTGGCATGCTCATTCGTGTTTTATTCCACCTGGTGAAGTGAAGGCAGCATGTAATAATATGTGGACAGAAGGAGAATCAGTTTAAAAAAGGCAAAAAAAGCCTTTGCCCCTTTTACTGTGCAGACAGACTCAAAAGAAATAGGCAGATGTGAATTGGTTGGGTATCTGGAGCTAAGAACTGGAGCTTGAGCTCTGAGGTTTCCTCCACCTTGTGCCCACTCTCCTCTGTCCTTTTCCTTCAGCACCTGACTTCTCCCTCCAAGGAGTGCCACTAACAGTATTCCCATCCTCTCACAGACAGTGCTCTGGGGCTGGGCCTGAGCAGTGGGGTGCTGATAGCAGTGCCCTGTCCCCAGGAGCGAGCTGCCCAGGGCCAGGCCATCGAGGAGGCCATCCAGCAAGCTCTCAGCCAAGCCAGGTGAGAAGCAACCTAAGCCTTTGCCTTTGCTCAGCCCATGGGCTTGGGGGAGTGAACAAATTCAGGGACACTGCTGCAGGAGCTTAACCTTGGGCATGGGTGAGCCCAGAACTTATTTTCAACTGTACCTTTATCTAACCCAAAGCTTGTTTACAGGGCTTGTTATGGTATGTGGTTATGGAGATAAAGTATCTGCTGGCAACAGTGCTTCTCCTCTGATGCCATTTCAGCTCATCTGTGGGCATTTTCTTTATACTTGCAGGTCCAAAGGAATCACAGGCAAAGACGTGACCCCCTTTTTGTTACAGAAGCTCACAGAATTAACTGATGGGAAATCGTTGGACTCTAGTATCCTCTTACTAAGTGGGGGCAAAAAACAAAGTCCTCCAGTGTGTTTTCTATCTCTTCTGATAATGCCTGGTAGGAAACACTGTCACTTTATTGATGGTCTAGCAAGGACCAAACACTTCAGTGTCTGCATCCTGATTTTTAAGGCGCATCCTTACTGCCTTCATCCCCTTTTACATTAAAAACTGGAGGCAGCACAGATGGCAGCTGGTCCAGAGCCCAAGGAAATCCCTCACATCTGACCCTGGAGCTTGCCTGCTCTGTGGTGGAATCTCTGGATGCTGTTGTCTGTGCTGGGCTTGCACACTGGAAGGTCTCTGGGCTTCCCAGAGCACTGTGCTGTACATTATCCACACTGTGCTGCCTTATCCAACCTTCCCTGGGGGTGTAGAGAAAGAGAGATTTGGAGGACAAGCACCCCTGGGTGAGCAGGATTCCTACTGCACAGCCAAGAGAAAGCAGAGGTGCTGGCTGGGATGCCAGTGTAGGATCTGGGAGAGCCAGATTCACATCTAGGCTCTGCTGCCAGCCCTCTAGGAGGCCTGACCAATCGGGGCAGAATGGCAAAGGCATTTTTGGGTGTAAGAGCTATATGCAGCCACAAAGTAGGGCTTTCAAAGACTCTGATACTCTGCCCCCAGTGCAATTTGCTAAAAAAAATTGTTTATAGTGACTTGGCAAAATCTCAGTAGGTATCTCTTTCTGGAAAAGCTGACCAAGATCCTCTAAGGTTTTTAGGCTCTCTGCTGTAATTTAAGTACTTCACCTTCTCTTTTCTCTGTGAAGTCTTTGCTTCTATTCCCCACCTATCAAAGTCAGGCTTCCTCACTGTGGACACTGGGGGAGGAAGGTGAATTAAAAAAAAAAAAAAAAAAAAAAAAAATCTGGGTTTCCATGCAGCATTGTAACCCACTATACTTGCCCCCAAAGGATTGTGGTATGGAGGATCAAACCTATCAAGTCCCAGCATGTATTTCCTGCTTTCTCCCTCTAAAGAATTCCTACATAAGCTTCTAACAGGTCAGACTCGCTGGTATTTTTAATTTTCCTCAGAAAGAAACGTTCAACAGACCTTGCACTGATCCAGAACAATGCCAGAGTGGGCAGCTGCATTGCAGTGGCCCTCAGCAAACTGCAGAAAGCCAGAAGGAAGAGGAGCCAGCGTGGGCAAAAGGACATGACTGCACCCCAACCAGTGAGTCCTCTGCTGGCCTCCACATGATGCCTCTCTGCTGACAGCACAAGATAAATTTATATCTGTTCCCAAAAGTAAAAGATGACTCAGCCAGGGACCAATCATTCTCCTTCATGCTGTCAGACATTCTCCCTTTAGTTTCCCTTGTTATTCTTGAAAGATAAGTGTCTTCTCCTCCTCCCCTTATCCACATTTACAAGGGGTAGACTCTGACAATGGCCTGATCTCATTAAGTCTTAGACCATCAGGGCCATTAAAACTTTAATCACCTTTTCCCCTTTTACTGAGTCCCTATGTACAGCTTCATCTCTACAGCTCTTAGTAGCAGGGAACTTGTGATTACAGGAATAGACCTGGAAGAGGGTGGGGAGAGATATTTTGAGCTGCTGAGCCATAAATATCTCTTTTTCTTGGCCTCCTGCTCATGATTGACAAAATCACAAGAGTTACAGCACGTACCAAACAAGATCTACTATAACCCTAATAATCTATTCACTCTCTTGGATTTTGTCTATGCCATGTAACTTGCAGGAAATCTCTTTTAGGTGGTCTTTAGAGACATGAAAAATTTTAGAAAACCCATTTGCAATATGATTTGTCAACATAAAAGAGGGCAGTGACTCCAGAGGCAATAACCCAGCATTTGATGAGAAAAAACATCTGTATGTCCCCAAAGAATCTGGAAACTTCCTGTTTGTGGAGCTAAACTGCTTATTCTGGCTTTGTAGGACAATAAAAGAAGTGATCTGTAAAGTGTCACTGGGTATGGCAATTTCTCCTGGGAGCTTACAAGAAATTACTGCATTTTCCTGCCCACTTTTTCCCATTTTCTTTGCTTTTTTACACACCAGTGCTTGATTGTTTCTGAGGCCTGGTACATAGAGAAACCATCAGCATCCCTGTGTGTCCACTGCAACATCCCACCTGCCATGCTGGGCCTGGCTGTCAGCAGGCATAATTCAGAAAGCAACAAAGAGAAGAGGTTTTGACTCTTTCTGATTGAGATTGTACAAACCTGCATCTAACTATTCAAAAGAAGCACTGGCCCCAACACTGTAAATGAGAGAGTTTTCAGGAGGGTGGGAAAAGTGACTAGGCAAAGCAAAGAAGATTTGGAAACTTTTTCCTGAAGCACTTCCAACCACTTTTTACCTCTTTCTTCCCTCTTAAAGGTGGTGATTGGCGGTATCAACGTTGACTTTATAGCCAAGGCACAGAACCCTGAGATCCTGGTACTGTATCCGTAGCACTTTTCTCAGCACCAATGTATTTCCAGCTGCTTTTACAGGAGTGCCAAGCCAAAGGGGTTGGGAGGAAGGTGTTATCCCTGGATGATATCCACATGTGTACATGCACACACTTGGGAGTGCTGCATGCTTGGTGTGTTGTTTAGATGGATAATGGAGTGATATTTACTGACCTGCTCTGTCCCCAAGGTGAAAATCACCATCCCTGACACTCAAGAGAGGGACAAAGCAATGTATCATTCATACAACCCCCCCATAGTGGGGAAACCCCCAGGTAACCCAGCTCTGGCTGTCTGAGACTGTGTTAACTATGGGAAGTAGCACAAATAGGAGGAAGAGTCTCTGTGCAGAGTACTCATGAAGGATTTGAGTCTCATACACACACACAAAAACCAACAAAAAAAGGAAAAAAAACCCCAAAGATGGCTTTAAAAATAGAACATTTTAAATGTTACCATTTGTCTCAATTTGGGTTAAACAAGAAGCTAAAGTGGACCAAACCTGTGAGTTCCCCATGCAAATGACAGCTGTTTGCATGGCCTGTACAATTTTTGTCAAGCTGTACAAAATACTGCAGATTGAGGTGGTGAAGCTTGCTCAAAACTTCTTTGGTGTGTCAAATTACTCTGTGATGATAGCCAAGGCAAGAAGCTTCTGCCATCAGATGGGACAGCCTGTGAAGACCTCTCAGTCAGATAGGGGAAATGGGCTGGGGAAGCTGTCTGAAAGGAATTTGGCTATTTAATGATGCAGGGGCCAAGGAATGTTACAATGGTCAAGGGTGAAATATGCTGTGGCATCAGTTATGAAAGCTTACAAAAGCAAGAGTTCAGCTGCTTCAGCTGTGATGTAACCAATACCATGCACAGCCTACACTCAGCCATCAGGCAAGGGGCTGAGCTGTGTCCAAGGAAAGACAGACATTCCTTGGCATGTCAGACACAAGTGCAGATTTCTGGAGCACCTATAGCATGGTGAGGGGGCCAAGGAGCAGTGTAGGTCCTGCTGGGCACAGCTGACTAGGGAAAAAGGAGCTTTTAATGTTCCATAAAAAAGCGAGGCGCTAGCCACCCTTCTGCCTTCAGCAAGCCCCAGAACTCATGGTGCATCATGGCTGGGACGCACTGCCAAGCCAAGGAGGATTTGGGAGCTGCCAGCCAGAAAGCTTCTGCTGACAGCTACTGTGGTTAGGCACAGAGGAAAAGCCTCTCTCAATATCACTGGTTTGGCTTTTTAAAGACAGATTTTTTTCAAAGGGCTCCACACCCAGCAGATCCCACCTTTATGCCTGCTGGATTTGTTGCAGAGCACTGGGTACCACTCCCTCCTTGTGCTGTCTCAGCAGGAAAGCAGCTGTGTTCTGACCTGGTTGTAATTCCCACATGGCTTTCAAGGCTACCCAGAGGCTAAATGCTTGATATGTAACTATCTGACCTGCTGGGAAGGATGAACAATTTGCTCAGAGAAAGTTGCTGGAAAAACCATTATGGTTATCATTCTCTCAGGATACCCAGAAGCTGAGCAGAGTCTCATTTTCACATTAAGAGTTCAAACCTCTTAGGACATGGAAGAAGTTTCCAGAGACTTCCTCAATTCTCTGATACTTTGCCAGAAAGCATCAGCCCGGCCTCATTTCAGATCACTTTTAGCCAGCCCATTTTCACCTAAATTCTTTAATCTGGGCCAGCCCCACCCAAACCCAAGAAGAGATATTTGGATACCACTCAGTTACAACTGAGTTGGCAAGGTGTGAACAGAGCCACTCATTTATTTTTCTTTAAGAGCCAACTGCTGGTTTCTCTCTCACTGTACCCACCTGCCACTTTAAAGAGAGATTTAGCATCTTGGTTTTTTTAGGCCCTGTGGGGTTCTACAACAGGAGAGGTCACCCACAGCTGGATCCCTGAGCAGGAGGCTGCTACATCTGCTCTTAGGGCAAGGCTTGGCATAAAAAAGACACCCAGAAGCTCTGCCTCTGGGGTATATGGGGAACTGAGAGAGAGGACCAGCATGCCAGGCAGCAAAAGGAGCTAATGAGTATTTTCTCCATTCCTGCAGGCATCAGTTTTAAACCACAGATAATGGAATTACATAAACCACAGTTTGTGCTTATTGCTGATGGCAGCCAGTGCTCTCTTTAAAGACTGAAATAGGACCCAATGCTCAAAGCCACGTTGTTTGACTCACCTAAAAAAGCACCCTTGCTTTGTATTTTGGGGTGCTGAGGTTTGGGTTTTCTCCCCTTGGCTGCCTATATTACAGAGAGTGAGCTTCAGAATTAAAATAGCCAAATTCACTTTGCTTTTGAAATCTGCAACCCTCAACAGGATACAGTTGCAGATGGAAATATCCTCATTCCCAACAGTACCAGTGGCAATTCCCAGGGAGCACAAGCAAAGGCAAGGGAGGGGCATTTGGCAAGGAGTGACACTTGCATTTGATGAGGAGTGACAAGCAGGGCAAAGATGAACAAAGGCCATCAGTTGCTTGCTTATATAGAGGCAGCTCTGCTCAGGTGGCCTGCACAGTTTAGGGCTTGGAGAACTGCCAGACAGAAAAGCAAAGGTATCAAAAATTAGCACCAGATTTTACAGACTACAGAACTGGGGAGAGTCAGAGCTAAAAAAAAAAAGAGCCTGAAGGTCAGATGAGAGAAATAGAAGATCATATTTAGATGGGAGAGCAGCCTCTCCCAGGGCTGGATGCAGGAGAAAGCATTGTGTGCAAAGAACAGATATGCAGCTGCACGCAGGGGAAGAAGAATCCTTGGGGAGCTTCAGAATGAATTTTGAGAATGCCCAAGCACAGGGATTGTTGGGAGCAGAATATTCCTTACAGTGAGAGGGCAAGACATGTTCTTGGTTAGAATAGATAGTGGTGTTTACAAGCAAGGCAAATGTTGTGTGCAGGTGTGTTCTTGTGCACCTGGGCTGGTGTAGGGCAGAGGGACTGGGCCAGGAGCTTCTGCTTACAGGCATTAGGACTGCCAGTGGCAAGCTGATTTCAGAGATGGAAAATAGTCTTCAGGATTTTATGAAACAAGAGCTCTAAAACCATTTGATAGTCAGATGAAGCCCAAATGGATCTGAGCATAACTGATGTAATTCTTCTGTAAGAAGAATTAGAATGAGATGGGTGAGCGACTGCCCGTGCTCTGACAATTTATCTGTGACAGAAAGGCAGATGGACAGAGGAGTGGAAGGCAGAGGCAAGAGAAAATATTTTGGTAGCTGCAACTTGTGGAAAAGAAGGGTATCCTTAATGAGGGAGATGTTTGGGAAGCAATGGGTCAGTGAAAAACTCTTCAGTCTCTGAAACAGATCCTTCCATGAATAAAGTACAGAATAAAATACTGTATTCCATGAATACAGTACAGGCAAAGATAACAAATCTCATTTTACATTTAAAGAGGGAAATAAATAAATAAATAAACAAATAGCTCACACAAACTGGCTAAGGTGGGAGCTTAGTGGCCTGGAAGGCAGAGCCCCAGCAGCTTTGGAGTCATGGATTATTGTGGGCAGGTGAATTCAGAGGGCTGCTCACACTGACTGAAACACTCATCAGCCATTCTAGGAGGTCTTAGCAAGTTAGACCAAACTTGCAATTCATGGGGAGATCAAGTGGGTCTCCCCTCCTTGAAAGCAAGCCTTTGTCATCAAACAGAAGTTCCTAGATAGCTCTAGAAGTTTGTATTGCCCTCAGTCTGTGAGCTGGATGCCCTGTGCTCCCTCTGATTGCTGACCTATGTTTCAGCAACATCAACTTCAGATGATAATGGAGACTTAGCAACCATGTCAAGCAGCCCTCCCAGTTTTGCCAATGAATTGTTCTTTCTTCCAGGGCGGTGGGCAAACAAATGCTGGAAGAGTGAGACGAGCCTTTGGCGGTGTTGGAAGGAACTTGGCAGGTGCCTGGTGCTGGGGTTTGCCTGCTGGTGCATGCCAGCTGTGATCTGGCCTTTGGGACTCCTTCCACAGCAGGAGAGGGGGAATGTTGACAAAATTTGGGACACATTAGGCAATGTACTGGTGGGCACACTGCCTGGAAAAGGCAGAGCCCTTTCCAAGAAATAAGAGTGGAGGGAGTTGAGATCAGGAACAGGAAGATCCACAAATATGAAGTTAACTAGCACATGGTGCAGTAACCCTGAATCAAAGTAAATAAGCATCAGTATCTCCAATGACTGCTGAGCAACCTCAGATTTAATTCGTGCTAGGATATAGACACAGTAGAAGTATGCTTAGAGCAAGAAGGTGAAAGGAATAATCACAGTTCCAAACTGATGTTCCACAGTTCCACATCCCATGGACAAAAGGAACTGAGGTAAAGGAGTGATATATGGTTTTGTTGAGCTAGGTCTTATAAGCTCTTGGAAATTAATATTACATTTAAGATAGCTTAGCTACTTTAGAAGGCATAAAATTAGTAGGATGGCTTTTGTGGTAGTGTCAGAAACAGAAAAGTTTTAATAAAAGGCAAAATAACAAAACTTTTTACAAAGAAAAACTGAGTTAGGTGCAAGAGATTTTTGCTCTTGGTAAAGCACTCTACAAAAGTGATTAGTTTCTTTGTTCTCTTTTTTTTTTCTAGTAAATTGCTTAGGTGAGACTTTTTAGCTTTTGTTTAATTGGCCATCTAAGTTTGAAGTAAAATTTTTTAGGTTTCATGAGCTATTTTTTTACTTAATTGAAAAAAAAACTTGAAAGCTTTTTTCTTTTAAAAAAAAAAAACAAAAAATAGTTTTGCCACTCTATCAACAAAAACCACATTCTTATACAGGAGTTACTGCAGAAGAAGAAAGGCTACAGTCCTATCCAGGGGAAACGAGCACACAGCACCTGTGGCTCCACCACAGGCAGCAGCAGACCAGTGTTCTTGGACTGAACAAGAATAGTATTCTTGTACTGAAGTTGGCAGGGACAGATTACAAAAATATTTTAGGACTATTCCAGCTTTTAGACATTTCCCAATCTCCTAACACATATCTACTGTCACTTCAGATCACTAATGGAGAAGCTTGAGTGGAAAAAATCCCCCCAAATACCCACGCCACCCACGGAGGTACAATGTGTGGTAACTTGAAAGGAGAGGAGGAAGGGTTTCCCATTAACACACTCAGATTCAGTGGTTCCAGTAAGATATCATGGTGGGAACAGCAGTGTGGGAGGGCCAGCACCAGAAAACACTGTGCTCAGAAGCAGCGTGGGAAAACCCACATGCCTGTGATGGTAAAGGAGATGATGCCAGAAGAGAGCAGAATTTGCTTCCCCCTCTTTTCCTGCACTCCCAGATGTTCCAAAGAATCCTAAATTTCAGGGTGCTGGTTCAGCTCTCTGTAGAACAGAGCTGAACCTCACTCAGCCCTAAGCAGTCATTTACTGCAGCTGCAGCTCAATTTCATCTTGAACATCCTTCTAGGCAAGGACTGATGAGCATTAAGTTTTTCAGGAGAGGGCTTTCCCAGAGACACCCATGCTGCACCAGCTGTCACTGTGCTCCCAGTACTCTGGTGGATTTGTTAACAGCTTTTGTTTCCATTTGCTTTTTAGACTGTTTAAGCCGTCTTGGACAAGCTCCTCTCCTTTTGTCAGCCGTGGGGAAGGATGAGCATTTAGAGTCTGTCCTGCACTACTGCCACCACATGGTATGTGTCACAGAAGTAGCACTTCAGAAACTTGGAAGAGATGACATCACATAGAGGGAAAATTCTTCCCAACCCTGGCAGACATCAGAGCCACCTTCCATCAGGCTAAGAGTGGGAATAATTCAATGCTTCTTTAGCTACAGACAATTAGAAGGCAAGGAACCACCTCCAAAACACAGGCTAGGTGTGTTTTGGAGTCTGAACCATGGGCTCTGAATTCAGCTCCAGAAAGTGGTGCTTGGAGGAGGTAGAGGTAAATCAGGAGCAACCACTTACAATTCTAGTGAAGGCTAAGCATAGTGAGAAATAGCTGGAGACACACAAAGCATTGCCAAAACCAGCCTGGTTTAGTTAAAGCCCAAGACAGAGAAAAATGTGACACTGGAATTGCAGGTTGGATGCCTCCCCAGCTCAGAGGGCAGGATCCTCTACAGAGCTGCATGCACCACTTACATGTGCATAGGGGAATGCTTGACTCCAGCAGCAGCTTGTCCACAGGTCAGGGAGCTGGAGCAGCAGGAGCTCCCCAGGACAGCAAGGCAGAACATCACCAGCCCAGCAGGCAGCTCTAACCTAGGCCATCAGGCAACTCCATGGAGAAAAGGCAGGACTGAAGGCAAGGCAGGGTGAGTGCAGCCCCCAGGCGAGGCTGGTCAGGGTCACTGACTGTTATTAGTGCCCTCATGACCCTGGGATCCAAACAGAGCCCATGGGGCCTTGGTTCTGGCAGCCTGAGTGACTTGGCAAATGAAGAAATGAGAATATGAACTCTGTTTTGGGTTATAAAGCTTCACCATGGCTGGTCTATAATCTCTTCTCCACACAGCAGTTTGTGCCATCCAAGTGAGCAGTGGCCCAAGAGAAGGTGGACTTGCAGTCCCCACCAAGCAATCCTTGCCTGTAATAAAATACATTCCCCACCAGTGCTGGAGAGGAACCTTTCCCTAAAAACTCCAGCTTCCCTGTCAGCCCCTGAGATAGATACATTTCTCCATCCACATGTTCTTTCCAAGATAAGCCCTGCATTCCCTAAGCAGATCATTGCCAGGAGCCGCAAAGGAAGGACACCCCATAGCTCTCTGCCCCACTGCTGCAGGAATGGCTCCAGGCTGTGCTCAGAATCAGCCTGGGCAGTCAGTGAGGCAGCCAACACAAGTCACTGCTGACTGCAGAGTGCCACCAAGAGATGCCATCCCACACCAGCTGTGAGAGTGGGTGACTGGAGCAGGCAGGGCTGCAGACCACTCTTCTCTTACAGGAGACACAGCCTGTGGAAGTGCACAGAGGCAGAGACCTGCCACTCATTTACTGAAGGATTGCTTGATCCTGCAGCATTTGTTGCATTGCAAATATTAACAAATAGCCCTGTGCCAGCATTGCCTAGGCTGAGATACCCCTGCCAGGCTGCTTATCCCGAGGGAGAGCAGTGAGTGGGCACTGAAAGAGCGCGCTGAGGGTGGCAGGGAAGAGAAATGTGCTCAGTGTGTACCTGTCCTCCCTGTTCCAGGACATGAGCGGCATCCTTCAGCTGGAGGGGAAGAGCACAGCCACTTACTGTGCCGTGATCAGCAGTGCTGGGGAGCTCAGCCTTGCCTTGGGAGACATGGACATCCACCAGCAGATAACAGAGCAAT
>NW_005054414.1:759023-797893 GCF_000277835.1 Geospiza fortis | reverse complement strand
CAAAGGCCAGTGATGATGTTTGTACCGGGAGGGAATGGGTGCAGAAGGCATGGGAGATGCTGAAGTTAACCCTGGTCCCTGGCCACTGGCACAGCAGCATAACAAGCCACCAGAGCCAATAACGAGCCAATAGAGCCCTCTATTACTGCTGAACCAGATGGAGTTTCTATCTGTTTCTGGTTTATAAATATCACCACTACCATCACCCATGATAAGTAGGCCAGAATCCTCTTCATTAACTTGTCCAAGCTAACTTATAATTTTGCATCCTAAAGCCAGCAAAAAATCAACCTGTATAACCCTAACCCATATTTCTTCCTTTAGGGAAAATCAGGAAAAAAATGGACAGAACACTGATTAAAGCAAAATTTTCTGTTCCATCCCCTCCCTACCATCCCTGTTGTTTCTACACACTGAGTTGTATCAACAGAAACTGTTGCTCAGCACATCCAAACATTCAAAAACATCAGGGAAGCATAATGGCAGCAGTGATTAAAGAGTAATTCAGTGAAAGCCCCATCACTGCACCCTCCTTCTTTTACTGACAGAACAAAAACTCGTGCTTCATGACTGACAGCAACATGGAAGTTAAGTGCAATTTACTCATCAGTGGCATCTCCATGAGGTGGAGCTTTCCTAAGGAAAAATCTGGTTATTACTCCCACTTCCATCCTCACCCTGCCTCCCCAAAGCCTTGGCACAGAAAACCACTTACATGAGGGATTAATTCTCCTGAGCTCTACAAAGCAGCTGTGATCAGTGGAAATTCTGAAGCAGTCTTGTGCTGCAAAGTGCATTTTGGCAGCCCCTCTTCCCCCCAGGGCTGGCAGAGACCTGGGGGATGCTGCTCCAGTGCCCATAGCCCTGGCCTGGCATCCCAGCAAGTGGCTGTGCAACCTCAGAGAGCCAAAGGAGAGAACAGCAGCTCCCTGCTCCACTGCTCCCCTGAACCCCACCCCTGTGGGATTCAGTGGGACCCAGGAGTCCAACACTCTGCTGAACAGCCTGTCTCAGGAGACACTGTGCAGAGAGGACATCAAATGGCACACACAGTGAGCAAAGGGGGAGTCAAGGCAGGCATGGGAATCCTGCAGGGGCAGTAAACAGCAGCATTGCATTTCCCTGTAGTGCTCCAGCCTGGACCAGCAATTATCTTCCTCTGCTGGAGGGGCTCTGCCAGTTGAGTGCAGCCCTTAATGACCAGGAGCAGGGGAAGGGGAGGAGATGAGGCAAATGGAAAAATCTGTTTTCCTTAGGGAATCACTCTTTTAGGTTCATGAGTGCACCTAAAGGCTGGAATACAAGTCAAAATTCTACATGAAGTCAGACTAGCAATGATTTTGTCCCTCTGCAATGACTCAGGCTGTCTTTCCTGTGTGTCCTGGATTTTAACTAGGTGTCCCAGTTCAAGGAGAACCTGTGTCAGGCCCCACTTGTTTGCATTGATGGAAATGTGCCTCTCTCCACTATTCAGTACGTCTGCCAACTAGCTAGAGAGCACCAGCTAGCAGGTAAGGAGAACTTGCCCTCACAGCATGTGTGTAAGACAGCCCAGGCACATCCCTGCTGCTTGCTGGAGATAACCACTGACTGTCTGACATGCCAGGTTATTCAGCACCTCTTTCTGTACTCTGCCACTCTGCTTCAGATGTGAAAAGCATTTTGGATTTCTCTGCAGTTTTCCTCTTTCTGCAGCTCAACCACATTTCCTGAGGCATAGTTGGTAAAGCCCTTGAGCACTGCCAGAAGGCCAGGGAATGCTGCTCTCTGAGCCTTTTAATCTCAGTGCAAGTGGCAATTTGAGCAGCAATAGAGTTTGCTTCTCAGAAAAAGCACTAAAGCATCTTTTGAGAGGAATTCTCTTCCATTCCCATAAAATAAGTTCCCCCCTCCACTGGTGTGCTGGGGATCTTTCACAAAGCTTCCTAAACCTTTGGAGTTACACCTTCCTTTTTAAAAGCAAAGCCCAAAGAAGGACACAGTGGTCTAAAAACCTGGCAGAGGCTCCAAAACCAGCTAATTGGAGGAACAAAACTGGGGTCTGGTTATATCATCCATAGCCAGAAGCAGCTGTCTCATTGCTGGACACTGAGAAGGAAACCTTGGGAGACCTTATCCCAAGTTTGGGGGAATGTCTCACAATTTAAAGGTGTAACTGTAGTTGTGCAGATTATGCTAAGTGTTCTCCACTGCATCCTGCTCTGACACAGAGATGAACCACTAATGAATTAATTAACTAACCAATTGCATTGTTGTTTTGAAGTGTGCTATGAGCCAACAGATGAGAACAAGGCCTCTAAGCCATTCCTCTCAGACAGCTGGAAAGCACTCACATACATTTCCCCCAACCTGCAAGAGCTGAGAGCAATAAATCGGACCCTCGGGAACCCTGTGCCAGCAGGTATTGAATACTCAGAAGGGTCAGTCAGACTTTTAGATAACCTAGATCCTTGAGAAGAGCATCTTCTGCTTCAGCCTCTAATACAGGCAAACTGGGTTATAGCATAGTGGGGATTCATAAGTGCTCATGGTATCTTGCACCTTACTGCCATCTCTGTCTGGGCTGTATGGACTGATGACCCAGCAGAGACCACAGTAGGCCTGGGATGGCTCCCTGCCCAAAACCAGAGGTCCCATTTGCCTCACTTCATCACCTAAACAGGAGTAATACCTGGTTTGTCAATGTGTCCTTGAAGCATGGTGCTCAGAGGGCACCTGTCCCAGCAGACCACCCTTTGCAGAAATGGCACACCCCACCAAATGCAGATGGAAATCCAACAGCATTGAAACAAGGGAGCCATGCTTCAAGACAGCTTTTTGATCTCTACAGACACATGCTTAGCCCTTTGAGAATTGGGTTCCTCAGCATAGAAGTACAGTGTGGAAGTCTAATTCTGGAGAATTCCATGTTTCCCATAATATAAAGCAAAAAAAATGTTACCAACCACATTTCAGAAGTGCCCATAAATAGTAGAAGTGCCTATAAATAGTAGTAGAAGTGCTCATAAATAGGCTGCCAGCCCACAGACAGGCTGGTTGAGGACCTTTATAGTTGGAGCACACTTTTCCATCCCCTCTCTCTGAAGAGCTGCCATCCAGGTTGGAGGATGTTGTCCAGGCTGCAGTGGCCCTGGCCTGCCCTTTGCTGGCCCACCTGCAGTGTGTGGTGGTGACCCTCGGCGCTCACGGCGTCCTCCTGTGCGGCAGGAGCCTGGGAGGGAGCATCTCCCTTCATCCAGGAGCTCACAAACAGGTAAGGGCATGGAAAACTAACTCTGAGCTCCCAATTGCTTCTTTCTTGGGCCATATGGCACTGTTGCTATTTCTGGTGTCGTGGCAGCAGTCCTGGGAAACATGGCATCACTGCTGGAAAATGTATGTGTTTGGGGGGGTGGAATACACAGCTCTGAAAGCAAATCGAGTTGTCTGTCCGTGTGCTGCTGGCTCCTAGCAGCAGTGTTTAGAGTCAGCTAGAATTAAATGTGCTGTGTGAATATTCATGAGTGCGAGCTTCATTTGCAGGAAGCTTCATTTAAATGATCAAAGTGTGAAAAAAGATTATTGCCTTTTTTCCAGCCTTTTCTTTTTTTTGCCATCCCCGCGGATCTGGCATCAGGCACACCAGGCCTCACCAGCTTGGGCAATTCCCACTAACTTCCCTTCCCTCCCACCACAGGCTGCTGCTGCCAGGCTCTGTGCTGCCCACTACCCCGCCATCCCCGTCAGCAGGGAGGAGATTGTCAACGTCTCAGGAGCTGGTGACAGGTATATCCTTGCTGCTTTGTCCTCTCCAGCTGCTTGTGAAAGGGCCATAATCGGATTCGTTTGAAATTCTGCTGGAAAAGCAACTGCTGCTTGAGGAAGAGACATTAAGGATGAGACCAGGGCTGGTTGCAGTGATTCCTTGCAAAGCTTGCTAAAATTGTCCCCCGAAGCATCTTGGAAGCCAGGCTTGCCATTATTAGTTTTGCTTTTCTTCAAGATCCAAGCCTTTCCTGGCAATCTAAGAATTCTGAATTACTCTGGGCTGAGCTGCTAAAAGCAAAGTAAACCACCTTACATCAAAGCTGTCTTACTAACTGCCTTACTTCCACACTTCTCCAGTGGAAGTGGAACTGCCACTCAAGAGCTAAAATGGCCTTGTAAAAGCATTTCATCAGGTTCTGCATTTGCCTCTGGCAATTTTGAAGCTCTTGCTTCAAAAGAGTCTGCTGTATAATTCGCCTGGCTGTTCACACAATGCCATACATAGAAGTGGGAAATGACAGCTATTATTCCTAGCCCCAGTGATCAAGTCTCAGTCTGTCAGAGTAATATTTTATTATGCTCCTTGTTAACTTGACAAACTATATGTAGCAGTCAGGTTGTTTTTTTCTTCTTGCTTCTTATGTTGCAATGGTTGATTTTGTCCTTTCTTTGCCTTGGGCCAGACCAAAAGTCTGTATGTGACAGATATTTCCTTTTCCCTTTCTGCTCTTACCTACCAATAACTCAACATAGCAACACTTTTTTTCTCTGATCAGTATCCAGAATGAAAAGGTTTTTGTGGTTTGGGATTTTTTTAAACATAGAGAGTCCTCAATATTTTACTTAAAATCAATCAATAACTTCTTGCCAAGCTGGTGAGCCCACTTAACACCAGGATGTGCTGTTTGTATCCCAGATCACCTCTGAGGTGAGCTGACTCAGCTGCAAGCTGGTCTTCTCCAGAGAAGACCAAATGGTTGTTTGGAGCAATAGGGGTAATATCAGCAGAGGAATGGGGGCTGGAGGAGCATCATGGGGTCAGCCTGACCTAAGAAAAGCTCAGCTTTGCACACTACCTTGGGCAGATGTCCCCAGCCAGCCCCTCCAAGGACACAGCCTCCCCTCTGCACCTTCTGCTCCAACACAAATATTCCTTACTGCAGGACAAGGCTTTCTCTAGAGGCTAATGTAATGAAACGTCCTTCTTAGGGGTTCCTTTTCCATTTTAAAATTCAAGGGAAGACAGAAGGTGACATAAAATGCACCACTGCCAACCACCTCCACCGAGTTACACTGGGGAACCTGGAAGCTTGTTTTTCCTTCCAAACCCATCTGAAAGCTTGGGGCTCATTACTGCTCCCATTCCTGAAGTAACATTGGTCTGGAAATTCCTCTCCACAGAGTCCCCAAGGCCATGTGGGGGAATTTTCAAAGCCCCCTTGTTCATCCAGGGTTTTTCTTCCTAATAACCCCAACTGCTCTCCTGAACTCTGGAAAATCCCTGCTCCACAGAGTAAGAGTGCCAAAACAGACTGGAAATGCAAGGACACTGCAATTCCATACAAGCCATCTCCAGAGCATATAAACTTGTTTAGTGTCCCAGGCCCAGCCTGGTGGCACTTTCAAAGGACTATTGTAGAAACACAGAGTGGTTTGGGTTGGAATGGACCTTTAGTGGCCATCTAGTTTGAACATTTCTGCAATGAGCAGGGACAGCTGCAGGTTGATCAGAGCCCCATCCAGCCAGGGATGGGGCATCCACCACCTCTCTGCTCATGCTTCACCATTCTCACTGTAAATAATTTTTTCCTAATATCTAAAATGTAACACTTTCTCAGCTTAGACCCCATGAACCTTCCCACTTTAGAAGCACTGGTCAGGGGATAATGCAACCCAGAAACAGTGACCCAGGGCACCTCATGCCTCCCCTCCACGCTGTGGCTCCTCTACAGCTCCAGAGCCCTGCCCATGAGCTGAGCATGTGTGCAGGGTCTGTTTGCTCCTTGTCCCCAGCTGCCATGACAACCTAGCACCACATGCACACACATGGCATTGCTAGGGGATGCTCCCCCAAATATTTACTCTCAGCTCCTGGAGCTGTTGAGAGATTGAACACTTTGTGGAAGTCATAATCTTCTGTGCCTTTGTTATAGATAAGAAGATGTTGATGTAATTAGGTGGAGTACAAAATAAGGGCTCTTTTTACCTTGCCCATAGACTTACTTATTAATCCTCTCTGCCATCACATTTTCCTGTCCTTGTTTCTTCCTCTAAAATGTGATTGTCTTGTCAGTTCTCTTTACCTTCGTCCTCTCCTAGCTTCTGAACATTTTTACATTAGTTGCTGTGAATAGAGTCTCCCAATCTATCCCAAACACTGCACTTACATCACTTTTACTGGGAAATCTCAAATGAAAAACCATAGCAAATGTTTCCCAAAAATCTGACTTTCCAATGTAATTCCAGCTTTGGATTTCTTTTTCCAGCTGCGCCTGTTGTCCCCCTCACATAGATACAGAAACTTTGTCTCTCACCCCATCCAACTCTTTGGGGAGAGGAGGCACCAATATAACGAGGACATAATGAGGCACCAACAAAGAGCAGATAAGTGACAAAATAACTAGAGAGCAGGGGAAAATTAAATTCTTCCCTTCTTAGGCTCTTTTCTCCCGTCCCACCTCACCTAGAAGACTGAGGAGAAAACGTGGTACAAGAGGAAGTACCTCAACTTCTCTGATGAGAAGAGCAAAAAATGCAAATAAATGACACTATTTAGTACTCTAAAATAGATACAAAAAAAGCAAAACCCATTCATTGTAACCTCAGCATTCCTGTGTGACACATTCTGCTGCTGTAAGTGCTGCTTGGGGTCCAAATGAAAGCTCTCACAAATGGACAGCCACATTCCTGGGTTCAAAGCTCTTCTCCCCCTGTTCAAAACCATCTTTCTTTCCCTCCACAGCTTAATGGCAGGAATCCTTGCAGGGGTGCTTGCTAAACACGACACAGGCACGTGTGTGCGGATGGGTCTGCTAGCTGCCAGCTTGTCTCTCCGTTCCTATGAGCCCATTTCCCCAGACATCAGCACTTCCAGTGTCAGCCAGGAGCAGGTCAAGAGCAGGAGCTGGCCAGAGGCAAAGGTATGGAAGATGGACTAGAACACTGTGCCTTTCTCATCTATCACCTCATTGCACTTCCAGCAATGCTATTTTCAGGAACTGGACTGTGTTTTGAGCTTTGAGAACATTTATCTGCTTTGGTCCTGAGTAAACCCTCAAGAAAGGAGGTCCCTACCCAGGGAACTTCTGTGGACTGAAAAGCTGATTTCTGGTCTTTCAGACCTCCTGGTTTTCTGACCTCCAGGCCTTCTAGATTTTCTATTAAGGGAATTTTCTCTTCCTCCACCTTGTGTCATGTTGTCCATTATCATGGTAGCTCCTCTGTCATTGACTCCTGGATCTTCAGGACCACGTCTCTTCAGCTGGGCCCAGCAGCAACATCTGCTCTTGCTGCTTACCCTTTCCTATGCAAGAGGTCCCATGGATCACAACCTGTGGCAAGGTGCAGCTGGCAGGAACATGACACTGTAGGATAACCTCATCCATCTTCCCAAGCCAGCCAGCACACCCCCACCCCACACCTTCTTGCTCTGAAGTCCAATGCCCCTGGAGAAAGTAGGCAGGACAAAGTAAAGAAGAGTGACCAGGGACCAGCTGGTGGCCTTTAAAAGATGACAGTCCCTCATTCCATGTGCCTTCCTCTGATCTTGGGGCTTCCTTCCCCCTTCTTTAGTCCTGAGTAACAAGTCTGAAATAGAAGATATCCGAGGGAGCCAAGGCATCTCCCATGGAAGCCATGAGGAAAAGTCACCTTCTCTCTCTAAGCCTGAAATGTGCACAGGATGCAACTGCAGGTGCCAACAGATTGGTGAACACTGAAACTCATTAAAACTGGTTTCCAGTAGAGTTGGGTCTCAGTGCTGGCTGGTTCCTAAACCTGACTGATAGCAAACCTGGAGTACAGACCCACCCTCCTTTTCATCCACAGATCCCTTGGCTGAGGAGCAGCTCCCTGGTGTCTGACACAGCACTGAGGTCAATCAAAGCTTGATCAGGGCAGCTCTAACACCACTCTCCTGGGTGGGCTCTGCTGTTTAACCAGTGAGCTCCCACTGGAAAGGATGGAGGCCTTAACTGGGTGCCTTTCCTCCACCTGAGGCTACTGCCACCAGGCTCATAGCAACTCCTTCCCACCGAGCCCACCACCTTTCCATCAGACACACAGACATTTACCATCTGCTCTCCTTTTCTAAAACCTTGTTTGCAGCTGTGGTTCAGCTGAGGCATTCTGTGCTCAGATGCCATGCACCCATGTGTGTACCCTGAGCAGGGACAGGCTGGCTGTGGCAGAAGGGTGCTGGGATGTTTGGGAACACAAGGGAGGGGGATCGGGGCCCACGTAAGCAGCTGGGTTTGCTCACAAGCTGGAGGTGGGACACAGCAGGGGCGGGGGAAAAGGGCTGTGCCCCCAGGGTATGTCCCTGCACTATAAAAATTACTTTGGCTGCATCCAGAGTCGGGGAAAAAAAGCAGTTTCCACCTCTGCTACTGACTCCAACAGCCTTGTGCAGGCAGGAGGACCCTGAGCAAAGGCAGGACCTGAGGATGAAAGTCCAGGCACTGGCAGTCACCACACTCCTCCTGGTGCTGCTCTGCTCAGTCCCAGCACTGTCTGGGCTACTGGGGAGCCAGGCCAGCAACCTGCAGAGGCAGACAGAGGCTGGGCTCCCTGAAGAAGCCCCTTGGCCACCTGGAGATGGAGGGGACAAGCTGCCTGGGCAGGGCTCAGAGAGGACACACCCTCTGGCCAGTGCTTGGAAAGTGATGAGAGAGGCACACCGCAGCTCCAGGTCCCTCAGCAAGGCCACAGCCAGGGCTCTCCTGGGCAGTGGGGAGCAGGTTGCCCCTGGCAAGCCCTGGAGGCTCCCCCTGCAGCCCTCCCGCAGCAGGACGGCCAGGCTGAGCCACCACCTGAAGAACTACGGGAAGTTCAACAGCGACACGGTAAGCACAGCACCCCTGGGAGAGGGCTTGGGCTTGCAGGGTGAGCAGGGCACCAGTCAGGATCAGACAGGACAGCAGGACATGCTGAGCATGCCATGATCCTGCAAACACCAGGTAGAAAAGGTGTTTTTAAGGCCATTCCTCTTAAGATGCATGGAAAGGTGCCTGTCACAACATGGCCTCTCAATGTTGTCTTATATATCAAGGGTTTCATACCACCAGAGTTTCATACCTCCTTGATGTTTTCTGTAGCAGTTCCTCTAAGCACTGACTCTTCTTGGTCCTTGCAGTAGTCATCTGCCTCCAGACCCCGCCAATCCACTCTTTTATGATACCGTTCTTATTGGCTACAGGTGTGGCCTGTTAAGATGAGGCTTGCTCCTGATTTTTAGTAATTGGTCCAGCTGCAACTCGCTGGGGAATAAGATTACATTCTATATTACCTTCATTTACCCATTCTGTATTCCCCTACATCTCAACACAGCGTGGGCCTGGGTGCTGCAAAGGGAGTGGGGCAGGGACACCCCCAGCTGGTACCTGGCACGGCTTAGAGCAGAGCTGGTGGCTGTGAGCAGCTCAGGAGGAGAGTGCAGGTCTGGCTGCAGTTGTCCCCATGTGCTGCTCTCAGAGCTGCGGGGACAATCCTGCTCCAGCCCCAGCCCCTGCAGGGTTCAGGAACAGGAGGGGAACATTCCCTGCAGTGTTCACTCCCCACAGTGCTAACAGAGCTCTCCCAGCTTTGCAATGGGGGCACCATGCCCTGATGTCCTGCTGGGGACAGCTGCTCTCAGCACTGCCCTGAGGGAGGCACAGCCTTTCTCTGCCCATGGGAAATCTGCTCCACGGGCTCAGCACAGCATCCCACAAGTAACCAACTTCTCCTTTAGCAAACCCAAACCACACTTTGGTGGCACACAAGTAGACCTTGCCTTAACCACAAAGTGCTGGGTGACACCGTGCCAGATGCCACTCAGCTGGGGCGGGTGCCACCACAGCAAAAGAGCAGAGGCACTCAGGGGTGTGCTGTGGCTGTGGTGGCCAACTTAGAGTGCTTCCAGCCAAACCAATAATGAACTGCCCCTGGGAGCACTTCCTTGGGCCCCAGCTTCTCCAGCTCCTTGCAGTGAAGCTGCTGCTCTAGATCCTGGTGAGCTGCTTGTGCTGCTACTGCAGAGTGACGATGCAGCTGTGACTGGGCTGGTCCTGGCTGCCACGGGCATTGCAGCCACCTCTTCCCTCTCCCTGCAGCACTCCTGCCACAGCATCCAGCCCTGGCCCTGCCAGAAGCCCTCGGACTGCAGTGGCTGCCTGGGGCTCTACACCTGCAAGCTGCCTGCTGCCACCTGCCACCTGAAACCTGTCTCCAGGCAGAGAGGTGAGTTCTAATCTCCTGGCAACTGGCAGCAGGGATCCCCACATTCCTGGCAAACACACACCCTTGGCTGCAGCACTTCAAGCCCAAGTCTGTCTGCCCCATGCAGGGCTGGGTCAGGTCTCTCGACTGCCTAGGGCTGTCTGTCTGTCCTGCCAGCTACAGAATCAACAACTGCAGGGTGGATGGGACATTCCCAAAAGTTTCAGGGAGGGCTGGGATTTCACAGGTGTCCTGAGCTGTTGCAGGACACCAACAGCCTGTGCTGGAAAAGCAAGAAGGGGTACAGAGCTTGGGATTTAGCCAGTAGCTTAGGAGTGAGCAAGTGCAGTCCTGCACATCACAGGCCCTGCAGAGCTGCTCACAATGGTGTGTGAGAGCTGTTTAATTAGGCAGGAATTGTCAGGGAGCAGAGATCACAGCTTTTAATGTTTAACCAGTGTCCTGATTCTTAAGCACCCTTTGGTAAATCTGTACTGCCCCCAGATTGGCCTCTTGCCCCAGCACATTTGCCTACACCCATGTACACATGGAGCAGAAGCTCATCCAGGGCTACTAAACACAGAGACCCAGCTCTGGTGCAGGAAACCCCTGGCAGGTGGAGTAGGCAAGTTTAATGTTTGTGTACAGTGCAGTGTGTGTGTATAGCATATAGGGCATCCCCAGTGTATGTGCTCTGTTCATAGTCCTCTCTGGTCACCTGCTGCTGGCAGCCTCCACAGGAGGACACACAGACCCATGGTCACACCCAGCACAGATGGTCTTATGGCTTTTCCTTACAGGTGGCTTCCTCCAAAGCATACAGAGCCCTTAGATGGAGAGTCAAGCTCATCTCGGAGCAGCACAGCTCAAACTAAAGCTGAAGAGGTTGTCCTGCAGCTGGAGATCCACACTTCTTGTACAAGTTTCATTTTAAATCTTAATGACAGTTGTAAATGTTTCTTTCATTGTACTTCTCTTGCTGCTGCTTTTTAACACCCCCTTTGGATTTTGTACACTATGTAGGCTTGATTCCCACTTTCCTGAGAGCAGCCAGTAAATGCACTGAGTGGCCATGGAGCCCTGTGCTGGCAGAGCCCCCTTGGAGCTCCCCAATGAGGCAAACAGGGCTATTTCACAGCCCTTTTTAATTTGAGCTATTAGGATAGTGCAGTAAAAGCTGCCAGCATCTCAGCATGCTCACACACCAATTCAAGCTGAGCTAAGTGTTGGGCAGCCTGGGATCCCTCCCTGCTCCTCACCACAGCTCCTGCCAAGGAAGGCCAAGTCCCATGCTGCTGAAAACATCACTTAAGGAGAGGAATGTGGAGTCCCCAGGAGCAGCCCTGGCAGTGTGGGACCATGTAGGAGACCTGCTTCTGAAGGCTGGAGCCAAGCCACAGATCAGCTTTATTTAGCATCCCACAGAGCTTTGCAGGCATCCTGGCCACCTTTACATGTGTGGCGGTGACCCCAGCTTTGCAAAGCTTCATAATGTTTCCATTAAAAACCCTTCTAAAACGAGAACTAAAGCACAGCATTTGATTCACCTCAAACACCACTGCAGTTCCCTTCAATGAGCCACCACCAGCTCCTGTGACTGTGAAGTGGCACCAGTTTTGTTCAGCACACCCGGGGGGCAGCCCCCACACCTGCTCACCTCTGAGGGAGCCTGACCCTGGCTGGGGATGGGGAGTAAATGCTGCTGGCTTCTCTGAGCCCCTCTATTGTTGCTTCCTCTGTCCCTGCACAGAGGTTTGGGGGGCACAGAGCTGCAGATGCTGCTGCTGCCTCCTGCCTGGTGTGACACCATGGCTGTCCAGCACTTACTGTGCACACCACAGAGAGGCTGAGGTGGGGAGGGACCTATGGGGGTCACCTGGGCCATGCCCCTGCTCAAGCAGGGCCCCCCAGAGCCATTTGCCCAACCAACCTGGTTACATGGCTTCAAAAGCTTCACAGAGCAGCACTGGACCCACTGCTCTGCTCTGGTGTGGAATGCAGGTGAGGTCCTCTGAACCCCACTGCTGGTCAGAAAGGTCCTCTCACCTGGCAAGGCCCATGGACCACAGGGATCATTTCAAAGCCTCTGGGGGTCCTGTGCAGCCCAGCACAGCTGCAGCAAAGGTACCCATATGCAGCTTTCAGCCTGCAGCCCCACAGCAGCTGGGAAAGGGACTTTCCTCCCAAGAGGAGACTCAGGGATGCTCCAGGTGCTCTCGCCCTCACAAGCACTGCAAGTGTAACAGCCTCCACACCAGCTGGAAAAAAGCCCTCCCCCTGCCTCAACCTCCACTCACCTCCCCTGACACCTCCTCACCGAAGGCAGTCCCCACAGGCAGAGGAGAGGGGAGCAGGAGGCCCCACCTCCTGCCCGGGCAGGGGCACAGAAGGCAGCAGCAGCAGACATGCTGCCCTTGCCTGTTCCCAGCTGGGCTCCCAGCAGCAACACCCACAACAGCAGAGGAGAGCCCATCTGACCTTTGGGAAGCTCTCCCAGACAAGGTCCTGCAGGTGAGCTCCACCTTGGGCTCTCCTGGAAAGCTGCCAGGTGGGGGATTGAGACTCACAGGGAAGCTGAGGGCCTGGCCAAGGCAAGGGTCCAGCTGCCTGATGTCCTCTCTGGCTCATGCTTGGTGCTAGGTGGGACTGTGGGAACACACAGCTCATCCCTTTCCATGAAAACACCATGGATCCACGTGCCTTTTACACAACTGGCTTTTAATTACACTGCATGAGGAAAGGCCTCTCCTTGTGTCAAGACTCCCCGGTACAGCCACCCAGGGAGCTGGCTGGCCCATCAAATCCTCAGTAGGTTTAGTGGTTCCCCCTCACCCTTTTCCCTTGTTTGGAAGCTCTTCCTGGTCAGTCCACATCATCCCTGCAGCCCTCAGTGTCCTTGCTTTGCAGAGACCAACTTTGAGACATCTCTGTCCTTCCCCTCCACGCCCTCTTTGCCTGCTCAGTCCCATGGGAATCCCCCTTCGGCCTCCTGCAGCACCAGGCAGAGAGGAGGCAGGGCAAGACTCATCATTTAATAACTGTTCTAACCTCAATATAAATAGAAAAATACAACCAAATAAAGAATTGACTAGCTAAGAGATCCAATCCATGGGGATGCCTGCAACGTGCTAGTGCAGAGTTCAGAGAGAGTGCTTGGTCCAGTGCTTGCTACTGTAGACATCCAGAAGCCTGTCCTGGCAGCTGCAGCCATCCCACCTTCCTGCAGCACCACGGCTCTGTGCAGCTGCGCCCAAGGCTGCTGGCTCAATGGGAATGGTTGATGAGTCTGATTTATTGCTGCTGAGTGGTAAAGCCATTCTCTTCTGTGGAATGAGGATGGGCTTCACTCTTACTTTTTGTGGAGGAATTTCATTTTGCTGCCTGAAGAGACAGAGAAAAGAAAATGGTCTCTCCACAGCAACAGGCAAAACAATTGTCATTTCCCACCACCTCTGTCCTATGCAGTGCACTGGCCCTGCTGCCGTCCCTGGCTCCTTGTCCACAGCCAGCTGCTCTGCAAAGCTGGAAGCAGGGGCCTGCAGAGCTCTGCCCATTCCCTGGGAGCAGTGCTGCAGGCTGAGACCTTGCAAGCTCCCAGGCACACCCTCCAGAGCCCATTTGTCCAGGGCACACCAGCCCCTCAGGCACTGCTGCTCTTAAATGGCCAAGAACAGACAAGAGGACCAGGGATGTGATCTTAACACCTGATCAAACTCAGCCACGGTGTCCATGACTTATCAAAGACCTCTAACTTCAGTCTGGAGCTCTTGGCTTGTTCCCCTTATAGTGGAGAATAGATTGAATCTTAGAATACCCCTGGGCAGTTCCCACTGCTGATCCCTAAGGGCAAACCTGAAGGCAATGAAAACTCTGTCAATCCCCCCATGAGGACCTGCATCCACCATCCCCAATTCCCTGGCTGCTCCACTGCCTCCTCAGACCCACCTGTCTCCTTTAGAAGACACAGATACAGCTCATGGCCCAATCTTTGGTTCTCCACCAGCCTCCAGACAGTGACTGGCCAGGGCCAGAGCCAACAGTGTGCCAGCACAGGGGTACATGGCCAGGCACTGGATGCCACACATAGTTACCAGCTCTGTCACTCTTGGGCAGCAAGGCAACAAGAAGCCCAGCCCCTGGGAAGCCAAGGGTTTTGCTGCTTCCTTACCTAGGCCTTTCAGGAACCTATTGACTCCACTCTGCTCCCCACTGGGAAGTGTTTCCAGGTACTCCTGAGCCCGTACCTCGAACAGACCTGCAGAGAGACAGAAATCAACAGCTTTTATTTTGTGTCTCTATAAATCCAAGTAGGAATGCCCACCTGAAAATGTACTGTGTCAGCTTACCCACACATTATTGCACAGGAGAGAGAACAACTCACCCCACCTCCTCCACCAGCTGAGGCCAGATTTGGCACAGAAGCTTTGGTCTGCCCCCTCCCTCCCCACTGCAAGGCTGACTGAGCTGCTGTACCTCACTCAGGGTACAGAATGTACCTCCCTTCATTCTGCTACGAACACAGCTAAGCCCAGGCAGTGACATCATCTGGGGAATCATCGTGCAGAATTTACCTCTTTTACTCAGCCACCTATTCAAGCATTCCCTGCTTATTAATGCTCATCAGGAAGCTGCTAAGCCAGCACCAGTAGCAGCAGGGATAAGAAATTTCAGCTGCCAGTAGAGCCCTTGGGACTGTGGGATAACAGGAGTGAAGCTGCAGCAGCAGCTCTGGGAAGGAGATGAGCATCCAAGCTTTCTACTAGACAAAAGAACCATGACCAATCCAGCTCATTTTTCCTCCGGACACAGGAAGAAGGCATGAGGGACTGCAAGAATAAATGCCATTCCAGCAGTGGAACTCAGCGTGGAATGGAAGGGGCACACATGGAGGATGCTGCAGAGGTGAAAGACGCCTGCAATCCCAACCCCATCCAGAAACCAGCAGATTCCCTTCTGGTGCTCCTGTACAGACACTGCAGCCTCCAGCCACAGAGCTGGGCATGCAGGTGGTGGCTGGGGAGCATCTCCCTGCTCTTGTAGGAGCAGCAGCAGCTTCCAGAGCCCAGCTGGAGCCCCTCACCTCTGACCCCCTGCTTCCGCAGCTCCCGCTCCTGGATGAAGCCCCCAAACATCTGTGTCTCCATGAAGACCTCCAGGAAGCGCCGGAGGCTCTTGGAAGAGACGGATTTGCGGAAGGCCTCGCGCTGCAGGGCCCGCTCCTCGCGCTCCGTGGGCGTCAGGAACAGGGAGTAGTGGCCCACAATCTCCACAAAGAAACGGACAAAGGCCTCGGACACCACCTCGTTCAGAGGGCTGGTTTCTAGGGAAAAATAAAGAGGCAGTGCTCAGGACAGTGCTGTAAAAACGTGCCAGGAAAAGTCCTGGCTAAAATTTCCCTGTATTTTCCCTGTATTTTTTCAGATCCAGCCTGAGAAGATAAAGCTGCTCAAGAGAGAGAGCATCCTAGGAAGTGCTTGTCATGGAAGTAGACCAAATTGCTACTACTCTGAAAGACACCAAGCTTTATTTTGGTGCTAACTTTTCTCTGGTGGGATGGGGGAGAGAATCAGAAAAGCAAAAGTGAGAAAACTTATGGGCTAAGATAAAGAGAGTTTAATGGATGAATATAAAACTGTGCATGCAAGCAAAGCAAAATAATTGTTTTATTCAGCAGCTCCCATGGGCAGACAGGTGTTCAGCCCTGCCCAGGAAAGCAGGGCTCCAGCACACACGTCTTGGGAAGACAAAAGACCCTAATTCCAAATGTCTCCCCACTTCCTTCTTTTTCCTGCAGCTTTATGTGCTGAGCATGACTCCATGAGCATGACTCATGTGGAACCCATTGGTTTTTTGGGCTCAGCTGTCTCTGTCCCCTCCCCACTCCTTGTGCACTCTTAGCCCACTCACTGGTAGGGTGGGATGAGAGGCAGAAAGGTGTTGGCTCAGTATGAGGTCTACTCAGCAACAGCTAAAACATCCCTGTATTATCAACACCGTTTCTAGCACAAATCCAAAACACAACCCCATACCAGCTATGGAGAAAATTAACTCTGTCCTAGCCAAAACCAGCACATTCTCCAGGCTCCTCTGCACCAAGGAGATGCCCATACTGTCCCCCAAGAGAGCTGTCCCAGCCCAGTCACCATAAGCCACATGGTCATGGGCAAGTCTGCAGCTCTGCAGGTGACTGTCCCCCGGAGGAGCCTGCATCACTGATGGCCAGCAGCAGAGTGGGATGAAAGCCTATGAAACCCCTCTGAAAAGGAGTACAGGTGCTCACTGGAATTGTAAGGGAAGCATGGCTAGAGCTGGGAAGAGATAAATACTGTTGCTCTTCACACAGAGAACTGTCCCTGTGCACTGGAATACTTCATATGGCTTAACCAAAATCCTGATCTACCTCCAATACCTGTGGTGTTAAATTCAATACAAGCCTAGTTCTCCTCTAAGAAGTGACAGACAAGAAAGGGGCAGGAAAAGACACGGTTTTCAGCTGAAAGGCACTGTACTTTACCCTGCTTGCCATTGACAGGGCCCTCCTCCTTGTCGCTCGCCAGCTCGTTCCTCTGCTCCAAGATGTGCTCTAGGGCGGCCTGCAGCTTGCGGGGCAGGATGGAGTCCTCATCTTCCATCTGTAAGACAGAGCCACCTCCTCAGGGACTGGGGCTGGGACAAAAACATCTCCTACCCTGTCCCCAGCACAGCAGGGGGAGCACTAGAAATGAACTGTGAGGAGAGGCGTAACTGTAATGCATTTGGCACATTCCCAGCACCACCCAGCGCAGTACTATCAAAATCCACAAGAGGAAGGAAAAAGGGGGTGTCTTTTCCTAACTATTCCCCTATTCTGGAGGAATTTTACATGTCTGACCCTGGAGGCTACTGGGCAGGGCTCACCCCTGGCCTCACCATCTGCCCATGAGCACTGGCCTTGCCACAAAGAGGAGGTGTGTGAACAATGCTGGCACGTGGCCAGGTGAGCAGAGCCTCTGCTCAGGCACCAAACCTCTTACACAGGCATAAGGAATTCCCAGGGAGCATGGGAGCCAAGGATCTGCCAGTGACTGTGCAGAGCTCCTACCAGCCCTGGCTGAGTCGGCTGATTCAGCTGAAGCCTTCAGAAGAGAGGTGCAAGGTAAAGAATTACCCCAGAGCTGAGGCAGCTGGCAGGCAAGGGCTGTGGGAGGGCTTGGCCTTCTCCCACAGGCTGCTCCGTGCAGCAGGAGGAGCACTCAGCCCATCTGAGTCAGGGGGAGCAGCAGGAGGAGCACTCAGCCCATCTGAGTCACGGGACTGAGCCCTGGCACAGACCCACACTGCCAGCGCTGCTCAGCGATCTGCCAAAAAGCTCTGGGAAAAAAGAGCCTCCTGGGCCAGGAGTATGTTTGCTCATTTATCCTCTTCCCTTCCTCCTCCCCTTCCCACTCCTCCTTCCACAACAAAGGGAAGTGAAAATCAGCAGGAGATATTGCCTGCAGAGCAACACAGAGGCTCCCGTGCACCACCTTCCTGCCTCTGACCCATCCAGTGCAAGGACTGGATTGAGGAACCACAAGCTCCTGAGGCAGTAAGGATTTCAAAAAACCAGCAAGGCTCCCCTCCCACTCAGGGCAGAGTATGTGATGGGAGATGAACTGACAGGCACAGGCTGCAAGAACCCACACTGCCTCCCAGCAGACAGTGCTGAGCCAAAGCTTTCCAGCTCTGTCCTCTGCCTTGCAGGATGACACTTGAGCACCTATAGTGCCCAAGTGCCACCATTTTCCCCTCTAAAAAAAAAAAAGAGAAAGAGGTAATTCCCAATGATTTAGTCCTCAACAGCTGTGGTTTGGGATGCTGATGTTACATATATACACAGCAACCCCTATAACGCTGCCCACCACAAGCTCTGCCTCGGTTTTTGAGTGGGTAGAAAGTGATCCATCCAGCCAGGCAGGTCACAGATGGAGGTAAGTTATGGAGGAAAAAGGGGAGAAAAGGATGTGAATTAGCTCTGCTCACCTGTCTCAGAAACCGATTATTTACAAGGTCAACGACGAGGACCTAAGAATGAAAGAGCAAGAATCAAAAGGGGAAGCAATTATTTCCACCATCAGAGTTTATCTTAATCTGTAACTGCTCTGGATGAAACACTTCCCTGCTCCTCCTACCCTCCACTGCAGCTGGAGGAGGCACCCAGCGTGACCCAGGAGCACAGCCGGTGTTGTGGCTTTCTAGGGATGCCACTGCAAACCACAGCCCAGCTTGGACAGCAGGAGCTGTGCTCCAGACCTGGCCCTCTGCTCCTTTACCACCCAGCAGGGTCAGAGCTTCATCCTTTCTCCCCATGTGCTGCACTGTTGGTGGAGGCAGAGATCAGATTCAGCCTTGTTGTGCTCACCCTTGTGCCTCAGGAATCCAGTTCTTAATTATTTATTGCTATTGTGAGGCTCTTGTGTTAACCTGAGGGGCAGCTGTCCTGGTCAGGCTGTAGCAATCACACTTGAGACTGACAGGATTTACATGCAGCCCCTGGACAGCACCATGCAGAAACCAGTATAAACGGCAATAAAACCACCTCCTACCCACAGCAGCCGCACAGTGGGAGACTCCAGCCCCCTGCCTTCCCAAGCTGTGGCCAAGGCAGAGCACAGAGCTTTGTCTGCCTGGGGGAGCACTCAGCTCTGCCCTTACCCCACACTCACGGCAGCCAGAGGATGAGAGCTCTGCTCCCTGGCACTGCCAGCTGGCAGAAAACAGCTCAGCCTATGGGGAAGAACCTCGAGTACAGCAGGGTGTGGGTGCAGGACTCAGAGTGGGGATGCAGGACTCATTCACAGTGGGGATGCAGGACTCCCAGTGGGGATGCAGGACTCCCAGTGGGGATGAGGACTCACCTCCTCCACGGGCAGCTCCTTCAGGCGGGGCAGGGAGCTGGAGAGCAGGCCGATGAGGAAGGGGGTGGGCGAGCACACGATGTCGATCATGGAGGGCGGCAGCACGGGGATGTAGGTGTGCTGCCAGGTGAACGGGTACAGCAGGGCCACTGTGGCATGGCAACACTTGGACAGAGTGCTGGAAGACAAAACATAACCAAGGGTAACAGCTGGTCAGGCAGGGAATCAGGGGTGCTTCCTAGAAATCAACTGCTCCCTGATTGATATCTCTAATTACTAAGGGCTTTCCCACGTTACTGACCCCATTTTTCAGCTTCAGAAGCAATGACTTCTAAAAGATGACCCCAGCCCATGCTCCTATGAGAGGAGATGGGTTCCACTGAATCAGGGATCTGCTGCTCCAGTGTCCTGATGGAAAATATCAGACAAACACTGCATCTTCTATGCCACTGCCTCTCCTTAGAAAAATGAGTTCATTCTCCCACAGCTCTCTGGCTGGATATCCAGTAAGCCATGGCAGAGCTTGCCACAGGGCACCAGTTATTAATCTCTTCTGGGTCTGGAAGCATTTTTATGTGTCAAGGGAGGGGGAAGGCTAGCTGCTATAAATCCGGTATATATAACATCATTTGGTTTTACCAGCATCCAGGAAAGGAGAGGAAGGAGAGGAAGGAGGCTGGTGCAGCATGCAGGAGCCACGTGGATAGAGAAGGATGCCCAGATGGCTCCCATTAGACTCCATGGCAGAATTTACATTCAGCAAGCTGGGTTTATTGCTGACTTGAGAGGGAAGGGGTTTGATGGGTGTGGACTTCAGCTTGCTCTGAAAAGTGCAGCTTGCTTTCCCTCCCCACTCCAGTTAAGTTTGGTGGATGTGCATCCCTGTGCTGTGTCACTAGGGCACGCTGAGCAGAGTGACATGGCTGGGGCACAGCTGGCTGGCTTCCATCAGGTAAGCTCAGGTTAGCAGAACAAAATTGTAGCTGCTGGGACATCAGTGTGACAGTATGAAGTAATCAGGCAACAAACATTGTTAAACACATGACACTTTTTGGAGATGAGAAGATCCCAGGGGAGAGGCCGGAATCTGCTCAACCTGAAAATTTTATCTGGGACTGTGACAGGTAGGGAACTGGCGCTTGGGAAAGATGTGTGTTCTGAGAAAGTCTCTTCACAACATGGGGACAGTTTCCTCTCTCTTCACTCCCAAAGGACTGTCTTTTTTAAGGGGATACTCTGTAAAAACAGAGGAACACCCTCCAAAGGCTCTGTTACAGAGTGGTGGCTTTAAATGGGAAAAAACCCGTCAGTTCCACATGATTTTTGGGAAGGCATGAGTGTATCCCCCTCCCTGCATTGACTCCTGCAGGCTGCCTCTCAGCTGTGCCTGCCATCATCAGCTAGCCCACACCTTGCCATGTCTATCACAAATGCAAGGCAGATAATGAATCTGAGAGAAGCAAAATTAAAATAATGAGAAAACACAGAGGTAGCGAGAAACAGAAACATTAAAAAAAAAAACAAACACACCCAGAAAAAATGTGGGAATAATATCAAAGTAGATGATTTTTGTTGTATCTTTCATACAAGCTAATCTTGAAAGGAACTGCAACAAAAGTGAATGTGTCATCTTAGGAGTGCACTCCAAGATAATGAAATCCTTTAAAAACCATCTTCTTCAAAGCTGTGCTACTCATACATTTCAGGTCATGTTAGCAGATACAAAAGCAGGGGCTTCTCTTCCTCTCCATTACTGCAGAGCATATTTTCCACTCCTCGATTTCTGACTGATAATAGACCTGGTAATAGCAGCAGCAGCATAGTGAAAGCTGAAAGAACTGCACCTTTCATCACTTGTGCACAGCAGTGGGGCATTATCACCACCCACTGTTCCTCTCCTTTGAGCAGAAGGTGAACGTGGAAGTATTAGAAGTTTTACATTTGTCACCAATCCTCTATTTTGAAGGTGTATCCAAATTTTCTGCCTAAACATGGGATCTGAATTTACAGACAGCATGTGAAAACCCATGGAAAACATCTCTGAGTGCAGGTAGCTCCAGAGAGGAGCAGTGAGCAGCTGAAGCACGTGGTTATTTATGGCATGGTGAGATATTATGGCAAGCTGTCTCCTGCTATATTTATGGTGCCTTGTTCTTGCTCAGCCCAGTGAGCACACATGGTACGTGAGAGATCGAGGGGGAGGAGAGATGGCCCAGCTCCAGAGAGCGCAAGTCAAAGGCAGAGCTGTGTTAAGTCTGAAATTGTACACACCAGGCAGTGGGAAGTAAAGATAACTTCCCCTTCCACCCTTCCATCTGTGCATGACTCAACGCCTCCAGAGTGAAACCCAGCGAGCTCTGCTCCCAAACATTTCTCACTGTGGAAGACCCTTCCAGGGAACCATACTGGTAGGGTTGAGGTCTGTGAGCCTCCCTTGTAAGCAGAGCAGTTCAGGGATGGACAGAGGAGGTATCACTGAGGTACCTTTTGCACATGTCAGACTTGCTCTGCAGGTAGTCTCAGGGAGCTGCAGGTTGCCAGGAGCCAGGAGAACCATGGCCATCTAGAGTGACTCAAGCCTAAGATCTCTCTTTCTCTTGCATTTGGCACTGCAGCATTTGGCACTAAGGGACTGCTGAGTCACACCAGGCTGATGAGCCTTGCAAAAGAATCCAGCTTGATAAATCCCTTTTATGCCACCTGTGTGACTCTTCAGGCAGCAGCCACATGACTGCAGTGAGCTCTGGGAAGTGTCAGGAGCCACCCTCAGGCCACACAGGTTCAGTCCAGCTGTTCAAACGGGACACAGGCACCACTTTCTAAGGCTATTGGTTTCATGAGTAACCTTTAAAATGTTGCAGGTCTTTGAAGAAGGCTTTCAAGATGCTGAGCACATTTTCAGGAGTTCATTTTCAGCCCTCTGCAGGGAAAATGGTTGAGCTGCGTGTGAGACTGAGATGCCAAGGCTAGTACAGAGGCTAAAAAGTACTGAGCACACAAGAAGCCTCAGACCCCTCCCTAAAGGGCTGATTTGGGTGGGACTGACACACAGATCTCCCTGGGTAAGCATTCCCTTGGTCAGAGCAATGATACTGCAGCAGCCTGTGACACTTGTTTGCTTGAACAACAAGACTTCCCAGCACACAGCACCCTGCGAAGCTGCTGCTTCTTGGGAGCCACCTTGAACACAGGTGGCCAATACAGACAGCTGCAACTACATAGAAACCTTTTTCCTCTCCTGGGAAAACTTGCTCCAAGACTAGCTTGACTTGCTCTAAAAGACACCTTGACAAGTTGCAACAGCTTCTCCAAAGGGACACTGTCTGTTCAGGCTGGTTGCTTTCCACTCCAAAGGCAAGCATATGTGATAAAAAGCCTCTAAGGCTGACTCCCTCTTTGGGTTTAGGATCTGCATGATTTCTGAAACACACCAATGAATCAAACATCCTGCTGTATTTAATGCCAGGAAGTCCTGTGGTCCCTGCACTAACCAAACTGCTCAAAATATGCTAGCATTTGGCAATTTAAGACTATTTGAATATGTATATTTTAATTTTTTTTAATAAGCTCTGCCACAGTAGGATTTGTTTTACAAACACCTTCAGATTTCTGACACCATGTCACATCTGGAGTTACTTATGATGGATTACAGTTCTGGTTTACAACATTTAGCAGGCACAGCAGCTTCCAAGCATTGTCCCATGACTTCACACAGCACTGCTGCAAATCCCACCAGGAGGATGCCAAGTTCTACCAGCTCTCTGGGGACCCTCACTGACTCCCACAACATGGCAGGTTTGTGCAGGTGAAGGAATGAGTACTAAGATGATCTGAAGAGACAACACCATTATCAAACTTCATCCTTGGGTTTCTTCTTCTCCCTAATCACAGGGCAAAAAGGGAAAAACCTGCTAGGCTGATATTCACAGTCCCAGATTTGTTTTTGTAGCACATGGTAGAGGGTTCTTCCTGATGATTAATTACCTTTTGCTGGGGATGACCACATTTAAAGTGTCTACTCTAATTCTTTCAGATCTGCCTTTGATAACAATGACCACTTTGTGTTGTTGATACAGCTGTGGTTTCTGGCAGAGACAGAGGCAATTGCTTGAGTTGGTCAGATCCACAACAAGCTTTTGAGATCTGGAAAAAGGAGGCTTTGATTTTAAGCCTCTGCAAGCTTTTCTTTTCAAAAAGCCTTCTGAATCACAAGATCTCCTGCTCAGGCCATTAAAAACTGCCCAGCTTGAGGTACCTTGTGACATCAGGTGATTTTAGCCGAACTATGCCTTCTAAAAGGTTGTTTGGCAGTGCCTGGAGCTGCGTGCCAGGCAACATCCCTTTGAAACAAAAGCAGCTCTCATGTTGCAGTGTCTAACCCATGCCACTGTCTCGACTGCCCAGGGACTAAAGTTAACATTGCAGGAATGAACAAAAGCTGGGGGAAGACCAACACAGTTTTAACAAAGTCATTTTCCTGGGTTGTGAGGCAATGTATACTCCAGTATCCATAGTGACAGAGAAAAAAACCCACGCAAAAACTAATAAACCAAATTCTTTCCTTTTCCGCTGCCAAGCTGTGGATTGACAGGTATTTAAACACTCAATGCTCATTCTAAAGATGGAAAAGACAAAGTATTTCACTTGCTGCACACTTGTTAGTTGCATTTTTTGGCTCAGCTTGAAAACATTTCACAGCTCATGCAGTATTTGGCAGGAGACCTTTCAGCTTTCTTTTCCCACAGACTGATTTTATAGCAATTAAAGGATGTAAATAAATTGCACACATCATTTCTCTTTCTCTCAGACCCAGACACACCTTTTCAAACATGGACAAATAGTTATTGATAGTACCCACAAGAAGAGCCCCAAAGATTAATGATAAACGTAATTTATTGTGCATCTTTCACTGTGTCACCTGCACTCTTCCCATTAATCCATCTCAGCTGGATTATTTCTAGCATTCCTAACCTCTGAGCACTTTCCAACAGCTGCTTTTATAGTTTTTTTCCTTCTCTTCAGCTATTTCCAAAAAGTGTTTCTTATCTTTCCTCTCAAATTGGCATTTTCACTCCTAGAGTGAATGCTACTTAACTTGAGTTCAATGTGTTCCTGTCACAGGAAAAATATAATTTGGACAGAAGATCCTGTATCTACAATAGCATCAGCTTTCAAAACACGGAAGGTCCACCTATGAGTAGAAGAGAATGCTCACCTTAGGAAAGGCTCATAATGCCAGTCCATTCAAGTCACTGAAATGGATTAAAATACAGCAGTTACTTAATTTTGAGGGATATTTTCTTTGTTTTCTGCATTTCACATCTTTACAATCCTTTGGGATCATTTCCAAGCTTTTGCTCCATGAAAATAAGCCAGACAAACTTCATATTTTGTAAGAGGAAAAGAAAAAGACTCTCCTGAAATTGCTCAGAGCAAGGTCTTCTCAGAAATATCAAATATTAAAAGTCTCATAGAGAGATGGCAAATCTATGGTAAATATTTGAATCTGAGCCCTGTGGTCTAACAGACCCTGGATCTTTTAAACATGACAATTCTTTTTTCACAGGAAAAAAAAAAGCTGTTTATGAGATATTCAGAGATTCTAGAACTATGATTCTATAGGTCTCTCCCACTCTTTTAAAGGCCTGTACAGCTGGACTCATTCCTAAGGAGCCTAGATATCCTGACAAAAGATACAGGGGTGGGAAATGAACACCAAAACTCATCAAGGTGCCTTCAATTACAGATCTCACACCCCATGCTAAGAATACACAGTGTTGTGCTGTCGTGTAAAAATGTGATAGGAAAAGATTTGTTAAAGGAATGTTCATTCTAAAGTGATGTCTCAACCCCCCATCAAAAAGTTCCCTGCCATTTCCTGATACCACCCAGCTCTCATGTAGAGATTACAGTGTCAATCTGTGTCCTTAAATTTTTTTCTCAGAATGTAAAATTTATCCTACAGAAGAAGAGAAAAATACTTGAGAGCCTGTGGTCATAGATGATGTCATAAATCATATATGTTACATAGAGATGTAGTGTTTGGATGAATTCTCTCACTTTCAATACAAATCTAAATGCTCTGCATGAAATGTGTGGTTTAAGTATCCAGAATACCAAGTTTCTACACACATAAAATATCAGGAATTATAAAGAGGCAAATTTTCCCCTTTCTGAACCAAGACATCTGCAAGCAGTGTCACAACTTCCCTCTCCCAGCCTTTCTATTCCTGTGATGAGACTGCCTGAGCTCTGCCCACAGAGAGCTCCGGATCCATGCAGAATGAATTTTTCCCCTTCACTTTCCTCTAGAAGGGGCCTCTCCATTCTGTGCCCCAGTGCTCAGTCCCAGAGCTGCAGGCTGCTGCCTGGAAGTTGTGAAAACAGACAGCTTAGGGGCACTGTACACTCCTGAAACCTGAGCGTGCTCCTCAGTGTCATTACTCATCCAGGCAGCTTTTCTTTCCCCAGCCCTGGCGAACTTTCCTCCCTGAATCCTCAAGTGCTTCAAGGGCTGGAGAGCTGCCAGCCACCAGCTGCACAAGATCTTAAAGAAACCCAGACCCATTTTCATCATTTAGGAGAGCAAACAAATATATTTTTAAAAGAGCAAATTGAGCAGATTCAAAATAGAAGAGGGAAGTCCTCTGTCTCATTTCCCCTCCTCATTTCCCCTCCCTCATTTCCCCATTTCGCTGCATCCTTTGTTTTCATTCCCATAAGAAAAAAGAAGTATTTAGAAACCAATATGAAAATACAAGCAGAAAAACCAAGAAGATTTTGTGACATTAGGGAACTCAGAAGGGACAGTGATCTCTGCACAAGGCTTGATCCCTGCAAACCCAAGCACAGCTCAGCAGGGAACAGTGCAGCACGATGGAGCAGAAGGAGGGGTTTTGCTTCCTTAGCACCAGGGATCTGAAATTATCTGGAGGAAGTGGAATTTGGTTCTCCTTGGGGACGAGAAGCAGCACTTTTTGCAAGCTGCAAAATGAAATTATGGTTCATGGCCTAAGTTCCCAATTCCTGGGAAGAACAGCCCTATTCACGTCGTTACGAGGTTGAAAAGGGCAGAGAAGAAAAAGAACAAAGCAGAGAGATCTGTCACTGCAGCCTTCCCAGCCTCCCTTCCTTGCCAGCATTTTCTTTAGGGGAATGCAAGAGGGTACCTGAGCTTGTCTGCAATGAAGATCACCCTCCTTTCCAGCAGCAAGGAGGCAAAGACTCTGCTCAGGTGCCGCACGCTCAGGGAGGTGAACAAGGACTCGAAATCAACGTGCTCCAGCCTGGAGTCGAGGGGCCGCCGCAGCTCGATGACCTGGGGGGGACAAAAAGAGCACAGGTGAGCTCCTGGTGCCACCCAGAGTGTGCCAAGCAAGGACCCAGCAGGTATTTTCAGAGCCAGTAGCCCTCACTGACTGCTGGTGAGCACCACAGAGCAGTAAGTCCTCAACCACAGTCCTTCCAAAGGCCTCCCATAAATCCTTCTTCCAGATGAAGAGAATCCAGAGTCCACTCCAATAGGCACAGCATGAGATCAACCACAAGTTCTTCCCACTGGACTGAGGAGAGTAAGCTCTTCATAAGGGGAAAAACTAGTTTGTGTCCAGCTAGGAGTGGTTTTCAGGCAGCAGAATGTCATGGAGCCTTTCAAATCTACACTCTGACTTTTACAGTTAGGATTTATTTATTTTTTACTGCAAGAATCTGGATGCCTAACCTCCTGACCATAAATTTTTTATATCAGTTACAGACAAGAGCAGCCTGTGGATATTTTTCTTTGTTCATATCTACTTAAATAATGTCTGTCATAGCACCTTAGCACTTCATACTCCTTATCTTAGACAGATGCTTATCTAAATTGTTTTTGAAAGCCTCCAACACCACACATTTCATAAAACCCACAAGAAAATTACCCTAGTTCTGAACTACCCTCACCAACACCAAGCCTGCAGCTGAAACATGTCAGTGGCAAATTACTTCAATTATTGTTGTCTTACTCTCAGTATACACTGAGAGCAACTGGTCACATTCCTCTCTGTAGGAAACTTCTTGTGTATTGAAAGGTTATCACGTGTCTTCCTTTGTCTTTTGTTTTCTATATTAAGTAAACAATTTTCTCAAGCTTTGCCTGCATTTTCTAGACCACTTAGTAAACAGAACTACCCTTCTGGGGCTTCCTCCTAGTGGGTGCATGTTTTGGAAAACGATACTCTAAAGAAAATTCCATCAACAATGGAAAGCAGAAAATTTGCTTTCCTGTTTTATTCATCCCTTCACTTGCTTTCACAATGAAGGATTTTGTCTAAATAATACCACACTTACTTTTGCTCACTTTATGGCTCACAGTACCACCAGATCCCCCTCTGAAGTACCACTGCTCACTCAGTTGCTTTCATGTTGTATTGGACTACTCCTTTCTTCCTCCCAGCATTTTGCTCTTGTCCATATTGATTTTCCCACCAGATGTTCCATTTACAGAATCAGGGAATCATTTAGACTGGAAAAGGTCTCTAAGATCATTGAGTCCAACTGATCACCACCATGACAACTAGACCACAGTGCCACATCCAGTCATTTCTTGAACACTTGAACATGTTTCTTGAATTCAGGGGAGTGGGGCACTTTGACTGTTAATCCCTTACTCTCCAAAGTGCCTGCCTCCATCCCAGTGCTGTACTCTGTAAATGTGGAGTTTATGCCATCAATCAGATAATTAATGAACAGTATCCCAGACACAAACCAGCCACAATATTCTCACAGCACACCACTGGGACTTTGCTCCTCCAGCATACATTTTTAACCAGTTTTGCATGTACTCTGCAGTAATGTCATTTAGTTGTGACTGTTTCCAGTTGGGTTGAGGAGAATGTCATCATGTAGTGCTCTGCTGAGAGCCTGCAGACACAACTTTATCAACTCATTTGCCTTCCTCCCTCTCACATTCAAGGCATACCAGGCCCTGCACCAAGTATGGCCAAAACTACCTTCAATTTGTCTCTCTCCATCCCCCAACAGTCCTTCAATGCCATGCCCTAAAGCTCTGCACTCTTAAAACCCTCCTGCTGTCCTCACACCACATCATGTGAGATGCAACACAGATCACCACCTCCACACTGTGAAAATGCCATTCTCAAAGGCTGCAACATTAGCCTGGTGTGCTTTCAAGGATTTTTTGACCTGATCCACACAAACAGAGGTTCTGTATTCAGGGTGCTGGAGCACATTGTTCAAACCTGTCATTAGGAAGTTAAGTGTGGTGGCCTTGAGCAGATCCAAGTCATATGCTGGGCAGCACAGGACCTGCTGTCTGTGCCTCCTGGCACCAATGTCCTGGTTCCTTTTGATATATTAGGCTGTGTGCTTACATTCATTTTTACCATAGGATTTCCATTTTGATTCTGAGTCACTGAAGTCTCCATAGAATCCCCTCTGGTCCCCTGTTTTACACCCCAGCTTCCCCCCACAGCTGACAGATCATCTGTTCTTGAAGATCCCCAGTGCTATGCCATGGTCCCAACTTTCAGTTGCTAGTCCTGCACCATTTGCTGGCCTGTCTCCCTCTCTCTAGGAATGTCTTTACCTCTGTTCCTGAGCCTGGCAAGAAGTTCTTGACTGTAATGGTCCTGCCCAGAGCTGGGAAAGGTGCCTCCATGACACTCCTCATGAGAGGCTGCACCAGGGCTGGGGAAATGCCCCGTCTCTTCTCAACCTCATCCAAGATCTGAAAAAAAGGCATGAAGACACAAAAACATGCAAATCAGGAGGAGGGAGATAACACCAGGAATGAAGGGCACTGGTATCTATCTATGTCCTCTCCTTAATCCAGTATTGACATGGAGTATTGACATGTGTCAAGAGAAAGAAGGCAAAAGGTGCAACTGAAGACCCTGGAGCTCTTTTTTCAGAAGAAACACAGCTCCAGGGAAAGCTGAAGATTTGCAAACTCCCCACTACACTCAGAGTCAGGACTCCACTTTTTAACCTCTCTTGCATTCTGGGAGGTTGTGCTGAGGAAGTAGGCAAGAGCTGACAATCTAGTTTTCCTATTAACTGTGCTTTTGCTAGGTTCTGGAATTAGCATGTGGTTGCCTCACCAAATCTTTCAGATCCTTTCTTCAGCTATCAGCTTCCCTGATCCCCATTTATTCAGGTGCTGGCTTCACTCTCAAGTTCCTCTTCACCTACAGCATAAATTCCTTCTCTTTCTCCCCCCTCACCTTAGAGAAGAGATTGAAGCATCCAAGGCGACTCACAATGCAGTAAACTTCTGGGAGACGCTTCCCTTTTCCACTGGGCTTTCAAGACAAACACAAACACACACAAAAAACCAAGGAAATGTCAGAGTTATAACTACTGCAAAGATAGAGTGACTGGTCTCTTAGTTGTGCATCTCACTGGCTGGCTCTGAAACTGGCAGGCATTTGACAGTATGGTGATGATGACAGCCTGGCTCAAACCCTGGTACCCCAGAAACAGGGAGGAGAAATGGGCACATCCACAGTGTGGTCCCAGCTTACCTAAATCAAATGACAAAGGCAGAGCAGACTGATCTACAGAGACAACTCTGAACCTACAGGACCAGCACAGGTTTAGACAACTGCTTAATATGTATCCAAACGTAAAGAGGATAAACCCTGTCTTCAGCTTCAGAGGTGAAACAACAGTCCATGGCCATGGTAAAGTGCTGGTGCAAGGAAAATGCAAGAAATTTATGTCTGGACTGGAGGATGGGACACAGAGAGGGACTTTGGCACTGAACAGAAGAGAGCAAAGCTGCTCTGTTGCTGCTCTTCTCATTCCACACTGAAAGAGTAGCAGCCTTCCACTTTCCAGAATGGGTGCCAGTAACACCAACCCCACAGAAGGCTGCACCACTAGGAAAAGTAAAAAACTCAGGGATAATTACCAGCAGCCTCCTACAATACCCAAATCGCCTGCTTCCATCTTCCCCCGTCAGGACAAATGAGAATGTCTCACTGCAGAAAGAGAAACCAGAAGGACAAGATACCCATCAGCCTCATTACCAGTCCCAGACACACAAATCCAATAAACCCCCAGTATTTCTGAATTTCCTATACACCCCTCTCAGAGTTCTGCCCAATCTTCTACCGTAACAGCTCTTGCATTTAATTAGCTTGATATAGAAATCTGTTTCTCATGAGTCAGGATACAAAGTACAGCACTTACCTGGCAAATTGATGGATGGGGGCCCAGTCCTTTGCATCAGGGAAGCAAAACTGGGGAATAGCTTTCAACTGATCTTCTGCCTCACGCATGAATTTGAATGAGCGCTCAAGCTAGCAGAATGGAGAGAAGGAATGTTTCCAATTAGTCATGTGGGGATGGAATGACTCCAAATATTTTTCCTGTGACAAATGAAGAGGTGATGACAGAGGCTAAGCTTCTGCATGGAAGATACTAAAATTTCTGTGATTCTGGCTCACCTAATCTTTAGATATCTCAAGGTAACTCTGTGCCCCAATTCCACCAAGCCCTGTCTCTGCAGCACCTGACTCTGCTATACTGTGCCTCTAACCTGGGACACACCTTGCAGCAAGGGGAAAGAGAACTGAAGTCTTGAGGGGAGCTCTGGTCACATCCCATTTACAAACACTCTATAACACTGGCTCTGTGTTTCTCCCATTCCTCCTTCCCCATTTTGAGCTAGGCTATCACTGAAAGCTGTTCCTTCCCTTTCAGAACATGTATCTTCTCCTAACCATCAGTTCTCTTTAAAGAGGAAAGGGGGAGAAAGGGGATAGCTACGTAAAAGTCATAGCCAAGGGCAGCAAAAGATAGAAATCAGCTGCTCTTTCAGGAGTGAGCAATACCATGACAATTCTCAGGCAGTGACTGAAGCCCTTCCACCATCTTCAGCGTCCCTCAATGCTGACACAGCAGAGGGTCACTGACACAACACGTGCTCAACAGAGAAGCTGCAGCTCCTCCAGAGATCCAAATGCCCCACACAACCCGAGACAGACCTTCAGTGGGAACTGCTGGGTGACCTCAGGGATGTAGGCAGCCCCAGCCTGCTTCTTGTGCAGCGACACCACAACGAAGTACTCGAAGAGCTGCCTCTCCTGGTACTCGATCAGGTCCCGCTCCAGGGTCTGGTAGCGCGGCGTTTGCTTCAGCCGCGACTTCACGTGCACCAGGCGCTGGCTGTGAGCTGCAGGAACACACAGAGAGCCTGGCTTGCTCTGGCTCTGCACAGACTGAGGGATGAACCTGAAATCACCTCCCTGCACTGGCTTTCTCAGTGGAAAGCTTCTTTTGGAAGCTGCACTATAAATAATGACAGAGATGGGTCATAATCTCGTGCCATCACCCTGAAGAACTTTGGCAGCAGAAGGATTTCATGGATAGCTTTTACAGCCCAAGCTGAGATCCATGTAGGACATTTTGTAAGAGATAATGTCCAGCCACTCATCCTAGCACTCATTTATGCACTTTGCAAAGCCAGCACAGTGAGGTGATTGCCCACCTTTGTTCAGAGGAGGCTATGGGCAGCAATCCCCTCGGTTCTACAAGACCAGCACCTGGGTCAGGCCAGGGCTGGGCTGTCTGAGTAATGCTGGGGACTCCCAGCTCCAGCACACAGGCTGGGCTGTAGGCCAACAACAGAGAACATGAGAAAAGAGGTGCCAGTGAAAAATGCTGGCTCATGCTGGTTCTTCCTGTGCCTAAAATAAATCTCTCAGTGCCATGCTTCTACAAGTTCACCAAGACAATGGGAAAACAAGCAAGCTGTAACTGCAACACACACATGAGCCATGGGACAATAAACATTCCAGCATGGAAAGTAATGAAAAGTTGCCTGCTGAGAAGAGACAAGATGAAATTCCCTGAGACCACCCCCTGCTTCGTTTTACAGTTGCATCCCAAATTAAATCTCCATGATGTCTCCCTTATCCCTGCTACAAAAAAAAGAAAGAATTAACTACAAGCAGAGACTACAGCACACTCTCACAGCTTTGCTTTTTGGGAAGGTGGGTGGCAATGCAACTTTTTGATGGAAACAACCACCACAGAGACACTGTAGGAACTCCAATACATAAGATATCTGCTTGGGAGACAGGACTTCCTGAGAGATGGGATATACTTATTGATCTTTTGTCTGGAAAAGTTGTGCCACTCACGGACTATTCCAGACAATGAAATTCAAGGCAACCTTGAGGTGCCTCTCAAATCAGAAAGTGTAAAAAACCCTGGGCAGTTAAGGCCCTGGAAAGATGGCTTAGAGTCCTTTGTCTTGTTACCTATTATGTTATTTGCTCTAGGGTTGTAAAGCTTTCAGAAATGCTTTCTGTTTCACCAGGGACTTCAAAAGGAGCAGTGTCACAGCAATGCTGAGTGCTTCTGAAAATCTCGCTCAAGATCTGCACTGTTTATATTCTAAAGATACCAGAATTTTACTGCTGTCATCATGGCACAGTTTGTCTTCCAAGATTTTTCCTTTCCAAGGGTCAGCACTTCCAGCTCTGCCATCCAACCTTATGATTTACTGTGTCTCAGATGATGTACAGTGACTTGCATGCAGAAGTACCTGGCTGGTGTGTACATTTCATGTAACACACAAACCAAAGTCCCAAATACAAGAAACTTGCTAAATCATCTCACTTTCCTATTTAAAAATAGGGAAGTCAACAGTTCAACAAGGCATAAAGCAGAATACAGCTGTAGTTAGAGCAAACAGCAAGTGCCAGAGCTCCTGTTCACACTCATGCAGACTTGCATAGTCACTCAGACCCAGGTCTGGATCTGGATATTGTCCAAAGCCCAGTGCTGTTGGATTTGAGGTGACTTCATATGATCTCCATCATCCTCTCTCTAGGGAGTTCTGAGCTGCAGTTACAGAGAAACACAGGATGATGCACATGATTCACTATGGCAACCAGCAGCAGGCAAGAGTTCAAGTCTTCCTGGCCACATCTACACTGCCTTTCTCAGCTAAATCTGAACATGCTCTGTATTTTCACAGCATTTCAGGAGGGTTGTGAATGTATTTTCTGCACCATCCTGGTGCAAACCCTCTCTCCTGTCTCCAGCCTAGCCTTAGAACCTGTCAAAAAGTAGGCACTGGCAGCAATTTTCAGCTTGCTCTTGCTAACAAAGCAATACAGATAAAAGATTTCAAAGCAGATGAAAGCAAGAGCATACAGTAGTTCTTCAGTGGGAAGCTGTGCTCACAAGAGGGAACTCAGCCGGAGGTTTCACTTCTAAAAACCTGCAAGAGGGTGAGAATGAGCACTCCCACTCCCAGTGCATGGTGGCTGACACAGCTCATGCCTGTCTTTTCAGCTTGGAACTGAACTGACCTGCTATCCAGATCTGATGTGCATGTGAGCCAGGAAACTTTGGAATGTGAGGGAGTTTCCATCTTGCATTCTAACTCTGCCAGGATTATTAATATGACCCCCAAATTCCCAAAAGACAGCAATGTCCCCAGAATGTGCAGGGGCTAATTACCAGTACAAAGTTTCACGAGAGTATTTTGGAGACCAGTACATCAAATAATCCTACAAGAGTGAAGAAAGAAATGTAGTGCTTTATCCCAACCCAGCCAGTGCAGGAGAGTTTAACCAGCAATAAATCACATAGTGCCACTCTGTTTTCCTAGCTAGGCAGTCTGGCTGGTGGCTTTTCTCCCACAGCAAGCATGTGCTGAGCTGTCTGGACATCCAGTGCCATGCAACACTGCTTCTGCCAGTCTGGTCACACATTTCTGACTCTGCACTTAGAGAAATCTCACTGTATTTCCTCAGTGTCCAATACTCCTCCTGGGAAAGTCAGTCAAGAGGGAGCTTTGATGGGAGCTGGAAGAGATGTTTGTTTTGGGCTCCTGTAGCCCTCTGCCCACGGATTTTCTCCTGCAGCATTGAGATCTTCATGTTCTCCTATGTTCCATGCAGAAACAAGGTCCTTCTCCAAAGGTAGGACACAGAGGAGAGATCTTGTCCTAGGAGCTCAGAGCAGAGTTCATCAGGAGCCATTTGCTCTCTCCACACATTTGCCTTACCTTTCAGCTTCTCTTCAGTGTCACTGTCTGATTCACTGTTTTCATCTGTAACTAGGGAAAAAAAAAGAAAGTAAGGGGAAGATGAATTAAGGAAAGTCTATTTATAGCTGTGCATTTCTTATCACTGGCATGAGAAAGTGGGACTGGCAACTTCAGGGGAAGCAGCTTAGGTCCCAAGGGCCTTGTTCTTTTCAAGGGTGCACATACCCACAAATATTCAGCTTACCAACCCTGGTATCTTCCCATTCATTCAGGGATAAAACACCCAAACCAACAACAAATCAATTTTGCACAGCCAGAAGAGCTGCATAAAGAATAAAATGCCAGAACAGTATTTTATCCAAGTCTGTATAAGCACAACACCAAGGTAAAATACTCGTTAATATGCAGTAGTTTCCGGGACATGGGATAAAACCAAGAAAAGAAACAAACAAACAAACAAAATTGTCAGACTGAATTAGATTCAAGGTCTATATGGTCCAATGATCTATTTCTCTGAATGATGCTATAGGGAGGGGTATAAAAAGTCTGGGATGCTTTCCCTGAAAGTTCATATAAACACACTCATCCACCCTGTGGCTGTCTATGCTTTATGAAATGGGATAAACAGTAACAAATAATTGTGGGAAACAAATAGAGGTGGTCACCTTCTGCTGGATATTAAAGTGTTTTGGAAAAACATCCTGTGTTGGAAAGACACAATCTTAATTTTTATTGAGATGAGATGCTTAAAAGCAATTGCTCTGAAGTGTCTGAATGCTTTGGGCAAGTTGTTAATTGACAGTGGGAGGCTGAAAGTCTCAGTCCTGCTATGATGGAGATGGTCCTACAGTCAACTGCAGAAAGCCTGATTCCCAACTGAGGCTATTTGTTTATTGGGATGGTGAAAGAACCAGGGCTGTTCCAAAATCTCCTGTCTTCCATTGGACAGTTCACTGAAGTGACACATTCCCACAAAATATTTTGATCTCAACAAATCAGAGTTTTTGGACAGAACATTCCTCTCCAAAGCTTCCAACATGTTCCAGAAATAAACATCAAAAAGAGGGGACATGTTTGGGGTGACCTATAAGGTTATCATGCAAAGCCATGGACTGAAAATGAAGCAAGAAAAACAGAAAACTTCCATTTTAACCAAAGGGCAGAGGAACAGCCCTTATTCCTTAAAAAAAAAAAAAAAAAAAAAAAAAAAAAAAAAAAAAAAAAAAAAAAAGAGTGGAAAAGTGGAAATTCCAACTCAACCTTAGTCTGGATTGGATGAAGTGCTAGAAAGTGTCACATAAACCACTAAGGCAGTCTAAAGTCCAGAGCAAGTCCTCAGAAAGTCTTAGAGGAATGATGATGTGAAGCTCCTTTACCTTTCCCTGAATTGCTCTCTGTAGACTGTGATAGTCTCTTGACACGTTTCTTTCCCCTCCGTGCCTCGTAAATGGCATTGATTTTCAACACCAGCTGCTCAGCAAACACACAAACAAACAAGGTTAACTTCTTCCCCAGGCAAGAAACTGAGTTAGAATTTCGTGCAAAGTGCTCTTTATCCCAACCTTGGCCATAGTGAAACTGTTCCCTTGATGGTGCAGGAGGCACAATTCCCAGGGTCTACGCTGTGCTGCCCATGCTCACTCTGGTACAGCAAAGCCCAGGGGAACAAACCCTGCTGAAAGGCCACACCTGATGCACTTCCACACTGTGTAGCTGTATCAGCTACAGAGTCCATCTCTCCACACCATGACCCATGCTCCAGGGAGCACCAGAGGGTCCCTTGGCAACCTGTCCTGGTCTGCAGGCTTGGAAGCAGAAAACTGGCTGGAGGATGGCTGAAGAAATTGAGAAGGGTGGAGGCTGGTGATACGGAAATATTTTACACCAGTGGTTTCCTTTGCAAATCCTGTAAACCCTGTGCTCCCAGCTGGCCAAGAGAGAGGACATTTCACTGTGGGGCAGTGCTGGGTTCAGTGGCTCATTCAGTGCCTCTGGTCTCCCTGTCCATTCCTGAAGGGGAGGGGAATTGCAGCAGAGCCATGCCAGGTTTCCTCCCTGAGCAGACCTGCCTCCTTCTCAAGGTGCCAGGCAGGAGCAGTGGGATATGGCCACAGCATTCAGATTTATTCCATAAATAATTGGAATAAATTCATATTCCAGATTTACATCCACACATGTCTTGTGAGCTCAGGGTAAGACAGGCTCACCACCTACTTGGTCAGGCAACTCTGAACACAAATATTGAAGTGGGAGGCAGGATGCTCTGCTGTGGAAGTGCAGCCTTCACCCAGATGCCCAGCTCAAGCCTCAGGTGATGCTGCCCTTGACAAGCAAACCTCAGTTCTGACCTGGCCCTGCATGACTGCTCAGTGGCACTGAGGGGTAAATAAACACTTGAAATCCTCTCTTCAATTGACATAAAAGTATGTGTGAACACACAGACAGAGCTCAAGCCCATGCACAGATGTGAAGACATACTGGGGAAAGAAACCCTAAACATTTGCAGTCTTTGGCTCATTCCTGAAAGGCTGAGGCACACAGAGAGGGCATTCAAAAATCAGATATGCAAACATGAACACAGATCTGGCAACCAGGAAACAAAGAAGATACACAAACACATCCCTTTTTCCCCAAATGCAAACTGTGGGTTTGGAAAAAAAATCGCCACAGACTGTCCCTGGTAGCCTCTGCTTATCCTGCAAAGACCGGGATAAGCAACAGTGTTTTTCTAACTGTGTTTTTGAAACATTCAATAGATAGACTGCTGCCAAACCTCATTTGGATTGAATACACATCCTGCCAGATCTGAAAGAAAATAAATTTAAAAGGAGTAATGCTGTATCCAAGTAAGAAATAGGAAATGTTGCTGCAGAAAATGCTCATAACTGCAGACAAGTCCTTTTCTCACCCGTCATTATGTTCATTGCTCACCTACAGTCACACCTTAAATTATAAACAGCCAGTGCATCAATTAGAACAAAGAACAACAGTTTTCCAGGAGGAAACAAACACACAACACACAGACAATTTCTGACTGTCCCATCCAGGAAGCACAGAAGGGAGTATAATGTGGCATATCTTCTGCAAAATATGAATTGCTTCTTTCCTCTCTGACATACTTCAATTTCTATCCCAAAATTACAATGTAATTTTTTTTCTTATTATGAAATCTCAGATGGAAAAATAACTTCTTTGAAAGGTGCAGACATGTTTGTGTGCCTTCTCCTTCAGGCAGAAAGGGGGTTAAGCACAAGTCAAGCCAGCAGCCAGGACAGCAGCTACCTTGCAGGGATGCCACATGTTGGAAACTAAAGAAAACCTGGTCTCATACTCACTTTCCTGCCTGGAAGAAGCCAAACAAAAAAGACAAAACCCTAGGGAATCTTTACCTTGGGAATCTTCCTTCTCCTCTTGCCATTCTGAGCGTCTCCCAAGGAGAAGAAGGTGTCATCTGGACTGCTGGGGGTTGAGGGAGGGCTGACCTTGGATGGTGAGCCAGTCCCATCCCGGCTCAGTTTCCGTATGTCCGGCAGTTTGAAACTCCGCCGCTCCGAGTTTTGCCGGAAAAACGTGGGCTTGGAAAGCAACTGGAAATGGAGGAGAAGGAATGAATGACCACAGAACCTCGTGGGTCTTTACTCCACTGCTTACACTTCATATCAGTAAATCCAGCCACAGCACTCAGTTGTCAAAATAGCCTGAGAGTGCCCATGGACTTCTGCACATGCAGGAAACCCATGCAGCTGCCAGACTATGCCTTGGCCAGCAATTTAACCAGCCCATTTTCATTCCAGAACAGAACACAAGCTCAGGGGTTGGCCAAGAAGGTCTTGCTCCAGTGTGGAAAAAAATCTCCCAGGATTTGGGTAATCCAGATGCTGGGATTGTAAACAGGACAAGACTAACCAACCAACCACAGGCATTTGGGATAAGGAGCAGCTAGCCAGGAGGGACAGAGAAGCAGTGAGAGCAGGCAAAAAGCACTGTCAGTATGGCTGCCTTTGACAGGAGCCAGAATCAGGTATTTCAAATGGTACAAGAGATGCTGTTAGACAATTATGGAGACTGCTTTCCTCCCAAATTCATTAGCAAGTTTGGTGGGAGTACAACAGAAGATGTTAAAGTAGCAGAGTGAAGTTCCTAAAGTCTCTAACCAAAAATAGCATCAGAGAAGTAGAAAGCTAAGCTCCAGATAAAGAGGGGCAAACTACTTCTCACCAGAAAGATGCTCAATAAGAACACTTTTCATCTTCTCCTACAGAATTTCCCAGTAGTTCTGACAAGGTAAATTGCACCTTTTGTGAGAACAGAATCTGCACTGCCAGGGGATTTATCTGGCACTAAGAAGTGTGGGGGAGAGTTATCCAGCCTAGTTCTGAACAATTCACAGCAGCACTGTGCCTGTAGCTGAGGCAGCACCACCATCTGCCTCCACCAGCAGACATACTCAGCAGTTATTAGTCACACCAATTAATCCATTCAGGTTAGCCCAGGTGTTTCTGGATTTGGCAAAAGATGCTCAGGTCACAAAAACGTTTGCCACCTACAGAGAAGTTATGTAAAAATGAGGCTGTAGGGAGTCTTTGCACTGAAGAATCCCATTCTGCACCAGAGATATGAGCTGCTACATCTGTAGTAGTCCTGAAAGTCTGTCCAGAGCCATTCCCCATCCCTGCAGCCTGGCCAGGCTCTCCACAGGATGAATGCTGCCACTGCAAACCCATCAGCTGCCAAGAGAGCTGCAGCATTTCTTTTCTGACTGATGCAGATCAGGGCTTTTAGACACCAAAGCACAGCAGAGTAACACAATGACTCCTGCTCAG
>NW_005054414.1:751773-759013 GCF_000277835.1 Geospiza fortis | reverse complement strand
ATTCCTGTGCAGCACTGCAGCCCCCTTTCCACAGCACATGTGGGAAATCTGGGTACATGGGTGACTGCAAATCTCTCTGAGGGAGATCAGCCTCATCCCAACACTCATACACGTGGCCCCTTGCTGCTCTAGACCTAACTAGCAACAAGGAGAATGGATTGAGAACCACAGAACAATTTTCACTGAATTATCCAAAGACACCTTCGTTGCTGATTAAGCTGGTTGGAAAAGACCAGCATGTCAAGGAACACTGCACATAACACTTCTGAAAATGTTGGATAACAGCTCTAATCATAGTTGTTACTTGGAAAGCATGAGAAAACCCTCTGGCCAGGAAAGCTGTGTTTAGATCCCTGCTATCCACTCTGGACCCATTTACTGCCAAGATGACTCTGGCTGTCATGCTGTCCCTGCTGTCCTAGCTTGGATTAACAGGCAACATGAATCAACCAAAGCAGCTTGGGAGGCTGAGGGAGCAGGGCTGCCCTTGGTAAACCCTGAGCTCTGAGCAAGAGGTGCCAATCAAAGCTTTACCTCTTCTTTTGGTTCCATGGACAAGGAGGAAAGAGGCCCCAAGCTGTGAGCTGGGCTGTGGTGGGGACAGCCTTCTAGCACTGGCTCTCCACCCAGGGGACTGGCGCTGCCTTATTTACCAGCAAATTGTCTCATGGAGAGAGCAAAAAAGGCTCCTGGGGGGTGGGAGGTGTGCTGCAGAGGCATCTGGGCACCAGCATGGGCAGACTGCACTGCCCAGGACACTGAGACAAGGCTACTGCAGGCCTTGATTGCCCAAATACCCCCAGGGCCTCTTTGAGGGGAGGAAGGTCTTCCCACACCACCAGGGAAGGCAATCCTAGAGTGAAAAAAAAAGTGAAAGCAAACAAGCCATTTATGTAAGGGAATGCTGGTTTGTTTCTTTACCTCACTGAAGGGCAGTAAATCCCCTCTTATCACACTGTACTCTGTGGCAAAAGACATAAAGAAAAAATCCCTAACATGATGAAGGTGTCCACTTTTTCCACACAGGACCTGGATTTCACCCAAAAGCTTTCTGGAGCAGAAGAGGTGGCCACTTGAATCCAAGTACCTTTGTGGGAGTCCCAGGTACAGAAGAGGTGGGGGATGCTGGGAAGGTCAGGACACATTTCTTCCCCAAACAGCGGCTGTTGGTCTCGATGTCTTCATAAGGGTTTTCCTTTGAGGGTGGATCTGCAGCAAAAAGCCAAAAGCAAAAGATTCTAAGTGCAGAAAATCTCTGAGGTTTGCCATAAAAATCTGTTTAGGGATCCCCTGATCTTCTCCCACCTCCCACATCAGACATAAAGATCTGTTCTCAAGCATTCCTGCAAATGCTTCATTCTCTCCATAGCCCTGGAAGTCCAGCTGCTTGCTGGGCAGTGTCCAAACCCTGACACAGACAAATGCAGCCATAGAAACATCTCACAGATACTACAGATGGAAAAGACCCTGTGAGCCCTCAAGTTCATTTTCCTGCATCCAGAAGAGCTGTGATGTTCTCATGAACCCTAGTTCATAACTACATTTCCTTCTTTCCAGTCCTCTGCTTGGAGTTGCTCAATGAAACTGTGAGCTGAAGCCTGGCATGAAGGTCCTCTCTCTGTTTAAGCCCCAAATTTAGGGGCTTGACATCTGGTCACCCCTTACTTGGGGTTGAAATGATGCCCTGCTCTTGGGCTGACTGCAGGAACATTTAATCCACACTCTGGACATGGATATCTATCACACAATCCAGGATTTCAAACACGTCTACCAATCATGGAGACCTCAATCTCACATGCTGTACTTCAGAAAGAAGGAAGGATTAATCCACTCAAAGTCAGGATGCTCCTCCCCAGGAGAAGGATGGGAGGGGAGGGCATGTGGCACACAGCCCACACCTCTGAAGTAGATGTAGGTTCCTTTTTTCTCAGTAATTCTGGAGATGAGGCACACAACTAATTTGAGTTTTGAACACCCAAAATGATATGTAATGGACTTCTTATATCCCACTCTTCAGCAGCACTAGGAAATGTAAGCCTAAGTGTGTTCACAAAGAGCACAACTCTGACAAAGCAGGTTGTGACATCTCCACCCAAGCAGCTAAGAAACCACTGACAAAGGCTTAGCCCAAACACCTGCACAGGCAAATTATGTGTTATGAGCCTTGTCTCTTCACTGCACTCATTTCATGCCATATCCCAGTGGGCAGCTGGGACTCAAAGCAACTGTCTTTCTCTTACTGTCACATAATGCTTGGCTGAGAGTAAAGACTGGAAGCCAGGGGTGCTGCACAGTCCTGCAGCAGGACCAGTAATGGCTGTGGGATCTGTCTGACTGGTGCATTCCCACCTGCCTGCCCACTTGGGGCAGGAGTGCAGCTGAACTCTTCAGACAAGGACAGAAAGCCAAGTCTTTCCCAGCACTGTCCTCTCCAGTAGCTCGTGACACCCAGAGCTCCAGTAGGGAACCCAAATTCACCATGGAGAAGGCAAGAGGTGCGACACCAGCAAAGCAAGGCTGCACTAACACTTGGTCAGCAAACATTCTCCTGTCCCTGAAACTGGCTCCACTTTCTAATTTAAATAGCCTCTTTCAGTATTGAAAGTGTACTTCAGCTGTCATGCAACTGGGAAGATTGGAGAAAAAAAAGAACAAGCTTGGATTCTGCTGCTTGTCCCATCCTCAAACTGCTAAACAAGTCCAATTAGCTTCAACCTAGAAGAAAGAACACAATTTCCCTCTTTTTTACAAATAAACCTTGTCATCCATCAGCCAGCCTCCAATATTCCAGGTAAGCAATGGTGAACAGGGGGAAAGAGGGTGCATGAAGGAAATCTGTGTGACTTGCTGGGAATTGGAACTATCATCCCAGCAGCAGCTGAGCTCCCCTAAGTCACACATATGAGTGTGTGTGTGTGTGTGCTTGCACATCCTGATGGGCACATGTGATTGTCTGTGGGCAGTGTCCTGTGGCTGAAGTCTTGCTTCCTCCTCCACTGGTGAGGTTTTCACATGATGTTTGTCCTGTGGATTAAACTTGTCTGTGAACAACAAAACTGCAGCTTTTTATTTTGAGTTATCCCCATCCACTCCTTTTCCCAAGCTTCCATGGTAACACCACCAGGATTTCAGGAACCAGTTAAAGATCACTGACTCCAGGCAAGGCCTTTACATGCAGCAAGAAAACAAAAACCAAACGTGCTCTATTAGCTGACAATTACCTATAACTTTGTTTTCTTCTAATCTTTGCAAGTAAAAGCTGGAGGGGAGAGGAGCTTCAGGCTGATATTTGAGTTCCCTGCACACTTGGGACATGGGGGTGTGCTTGTGTTTGAATAGATGGATTTGCCTTCACAGCCACTCTGTAATGCTATCCATGTTATTCCAGCTGACAAGGTGACCCTTACTCAGTGGTTTCTGAGACCTCCCATCATGCCCCAACACAAAAACCCCACAGCAGCTGCTTAGACACTCCCTGTTCCTTTGGCCCCCCAAGAGAAGAGAAGAAAAAAAGCAAACACAAGGCCCTTAGCTCCACAAACGAGGCCGACAGCTTCCAAAATGTCAGAAAGGATGGACTAGAATGGCCTTGTCTGCCATTACCCCAAAGGAATATGATTCCGTTCAGAGTCCTTTCTCATTAAGTATGATCAGATTTTATTCATATAAAAATAATAATGCCTGGCCTGCTCCTGAGAAAGTGCAGCTCCTTCTATGCCCAACAACCACAGAGCACCTTTGTAGGATTACAGCAGCAAGGCAAGAGCTGATGCAGCTATTCCCTTCCTAATCTGCTGACCTCTGCCAAGAGATTTATACAGCACCAGCCTACAGCTACTAAAACTCATTAAGGCTTTTTCAAGGGGGACACTTCTATGTTCCATCAAAGGCCACTAACTCAAAATGTTAAAAAACACTATATAGATGGAGAGGGTTACAGGAAATAGTGTTTAAAATTGCATTGATCTGACACTGGAGTTAGAGAACTAAATGAAACTCAATTTCAAAGAGCATGGGACCCAGTTTCTTAATTGCAATGGTACCTGAAGCCATACACAATCCTATTCCTGAGATGTAGAACTGACTTCAAGGCTGTGTTTTCAGACTGCTCACATTATCTCAGCAGTGACAAAATCACCACAATGGACAGATCAGAGCTGTGAGAACTAATCCACAGGACAAAAGGAAGGCAGAGAAGATATGCCAGCAAAAAATAAAAGCTGCTTCCCATATGCCTCAGGTTTATCTTTGAAGCTGATGAGCTTTGAAGTACCCCATCCATTTTTCTTATTACTTGCCAATAATACGCGCAAAATGTGTCCTGGTTTACATTTGGATAATAAACACACTTTATTCAGCACCTTTGCTGAATGCCTGCTGACCAGGAGTCCCTGCTGCTCAGGACTGGCCAGGCAGCTCCCTCCCCTGTGCAGGGCTCCTACCCAGGATGTCTTCATAGACGTTCTCCTCAGATAAAGTGCGTGTGAGGGCTAGCTTGGTCTGCGCGTACCAATCCACCCGGCCGTGCTCGGATGAGGACTGCAGCAAGTCTTCAAACTCATAGGATTTCCTGCACCACAGAGGGAGGAGGAGAGGCAGAGAGGAGAGTGATGCAGTTAACCAGCACTTATAACCAAATTACAGCTAATTCACTTCACCAAAGTGCAACACAGCTGGCAAAATAAACCACTGAGAGCGTTTGGCTGCGTCATCCCATATAAAGCATGAAAAAGCAATACTGACATAGGCTGTTTTTATCAGGCATTTGGGGGTGCCACAGATAATCTGGGTTGTTATGGCAATAGCACACTGTGGAGATGCAAGTGTGAAATGGCACATCCTGGAGCACTGCACAGAACGTTAGGACATGAGAGGTCCCATTTACAGCACAGATCCCACCCACAGAAAGTGTAAGAGGGCCCCAAAATCAGCTCTCTGAGCAGCAGAGAAAAACAAAACTTGCCTGTGGAATGGTAGGAAGGGTAAAACTGTGCCCTCCATGAGCAAACCTAGCAAGTTTTGATTTCCTTTCTGCAACGGATGCAGGAACCTTTAAGTGACAATTTTTCCAGAGGGCATTAGAAAAGCTGTGTATTTTATGTTCTCCACCCCAAAAATGTGTGACAATCATGTGGGAGGGGATAAAAGGCAAGCAAGCACTCCAGAAGAATATATACACATCAGATTCACTGAGGTTTACTATGGGCAGTGAAAATGCTGCACTAGAGACTAGAGATTATCATTCCAAACACTGTTCCAGACCAGCTGTGGTCATTCTGTAATTAAGTGGAGCTCCTCCTAAGAAAACCAAAACAAAACCCCAAATCCCTCAATTTTGGGCTTGAAGGTTAAGCCATGTAATACAGTGACCTTAAATCTGCCATGACTTATCCCTCCACAGTTACCCTGTGGAGCAGTGCTGGCCACTCATACACCCTTGGAGACATGACTGAGGGCTGATTATGCTGGAGATTCTGAGCAAAAAGGGAAGATTTGTCTCTCTCAGAGAAAGATGGGAAAGTGGCACTTCACCATGATGACCAACAGCTCCATGAAACACAGCCCAGTACCTGTGGTCGGCGTTGTTCTTGTGCTTCCCGCTCCAGAGCCTCCTGCTGACAGCTGATGGGGGAGGAGAGGAGGGCAGAGGAGGGGGTGGAATGGATGGCAGAGGGGGTAAGTTTCTTTTATTCCTAACTGCAGGCACCCAGTCCTCCTCCCCCTCGTGTTTGAAAGTCCGCCGAGGCTTGGGCAGTGGGTTGATGAAGGGCTTCTTCTCTGGCACCCCCGGCTCTGTGTACACATTCTCCACCGTGCAGTGCTTGGATTTCACATGAGAAGTTCTTATCTCTTCTAGAGTCCCAAAAATCGGCTCACTGATGTCAGAGTCCATGCCAAGAAGCCTTTTGTTGAGCTCAGCCCCACACACACCCTCATGGCCCTCAGGAGCTGCGTGCCCTTGTGCTGCCTTCTCCTGCAAGCACTGTGGGGAATAGTAAGTACCAGGCAGCTGTGGCTGCAGCTCTGCCGAGCCATCTTTCAAAGCCTGCTCTAGCTTCTTGACCTGACTAAGCACTGAAAGATTCTCCTTCTGGACCTCCCACTTCCCACCTTTCACTTCCTTGCATTTTCCAGGGCTGAAGTCCATTTCTTCATCCTTCTGTGCTTCCCCTTTTCGCTCTGCTGCTTGTCCTGTGCCTTTCTGAGCTCCTGCTTTCCGCTCATTCTCTTTGCCTGCCCCTTTGCACTCCAGTTCCCAGCTCATAAGTCTCTTGGTCTCTGCTTTCCTTGCCACCAGTGCTTCCCCACTCATCTTCTCAGATCCACAAGGCATCTTGTGCTCCTCTTTAACTCCTGCCTCCTCCTCCTTGCGAGGAGCAGACTGTGTTTCCTTTTTCCCTTCCCATTCTGAAATTTTGTCCTTGATGCTGAAGGTCTTATTCCTCAAGCCAATTTTTCCAGGTGACCGTGTATTCTGAGTGCCTCCTATCTGTCTCCTGATGATTTTATTGTTTTCTTTGACATTCAGATCCACAGATGGGTCACTGATGATCATTTTAGGACTAAGCATGTTCTGCTGAAAGCAGTCGAGCCTTGGATCCAGCATCAAGTTCTCCAAGGCTCCCAGTGGGTTCTTCACCACAGAAGAAACTGGTTTAGCTTCAGGTGTTGAACCCAGGGCAACAGAGGAACCTTCAGAACATTTCTCACTCAAAAATCCACAAAGAAGTTTTTCTAATTCCTTCACAGCTGCTGTATTGTTTTTATCTGCAAGTTTGATCCTGCATATCAAAGGCAAAAAGGAAAGAAATATTCACTGCCATTGCTCATCCTTGGTTTACTTCATCAGCTCCTCAAGCTTTACTCATAAAGGTGATGGCAGAGGATGCTCAAACCAAGCACTTGACATGGGCTTAAAGGACAGGATGCTCAAGGGAAGGTCCTTCTAGCCAGAACATACTGCCCTTCTCTTGTTAAAACCAAGATGAGGTTGGAAATGGAGCCTTTCTCTGTGGAAGAAGTAAGCTGCAGGTTAGAGAGGTATTTTTTGTACATCAGACATGCTGATATCAATGAGAGCTTCACCAATGTGTGTGTGTGTGTGTGTGTGCAGAAGTGCAGCAGAGATTTGGACATCATCAGGCATTAAGCAAACAATTGCAAAATGCACTACCTGCGAACAACAGCAAAATTACTGCTGCTACACAGAGGAGAAAGTATACAGTGCAGCTGGCATTCC
>NW_005054414.1:751487-751761 GCF_000277835.1 Geospiza fortis | reverse complement strand
CTGCAGTGCCTGCTCAGAGGATCTCTCTCAGTGCTTCCTAATAATCCCCAAATGCATATTTATCCCCAAAGACTGCACTTTTATTATTCTATTTCTATGGGCTTTACCATCTCAGTCCACGTGTGCACTTAATTCCCCCATACACTCAGGCACACTCCCACAGCACCCAGAAACCATTCAACATTCTCACATTAACATCTTCACTGTTTGGGTCCAAAGTGCAACAAAAATTCCAAATGTACTTAGTCTAGAGATTTCCAGTGTGTGATACCAC
>NW_005054414.1:742103-751468 GCF_000277835.1 Geospiza fortis | reverse complement strand
CCAACACAAAATGTTTCTGAACTGAAGCACTTGGCTACGTCTTTGAGGTTTGCCTGGGCTTGGGAAAGAGCACCAAGACAACAAAAGGTAATTACTGGGATGCAAACCCATATAATTAGTCCCATTTAATCACAATCCCAACATTAAGATTCAACTTGGGAAATCACCCCATTAACTTAAACGTGTTAATTGTGCCTCGTGCAGAACTTAGCATCTTGTGGGAGTGTCCCTGGGGATACCCTGTGTGCTGTCAGGCCTGGAGTTTCATCCTGCAGCTAAGCAGTGCTGGCAGCCATTGCAGACTCAGTTGTGGTGCAAACTGAGCCTGGGACAGGTTTCTGAGAGGAAACAGGACCTGAGCCACACCTGCTCTTCCTCAGCCTCACAGATATTTAACTCCTGGCTGGGCAGTGACACTGTGCTTTGGTTATGAGCTGGTGCTGTGAGCACCACCAGCTTTCCCAAGGCAGGCACCACAGTGCCACAGTGGTTGGATCTCAGAGCAGAAGGCACCCTGCAATGGGTGGGGACAGGGGGGCTCCTCTGAGGAGTCTCCAGGCTTAAAGACTTTCAGTGCAGGCAGGGCAAACATTGGCAGAGATATCATCAGCACAAGTGCTCTTGCCTTGGGGCAGACCCTTTCCAGCACTGTGAGTCTGGATATTAGAAGTCTGACTGGATGATTTAACACACAGAATTGCAAGATGGGACCTATGGGGGGTGTTTTAAAGTGGGAGCAGAGAGGGACAGAAGGTTTCCTTCCTTTGGTTTTCTTTGTGTTGAGGACAATAAAGACAAGCAAAGCACACTGGAACATGGAAAGCTCTCACCTCTCACCAGACTTGCAGAGAGCACCCCCAGACGTGCTGCTCACATCGGCCACGTTGCTTGCTGTCATCATGTCAGCACACAGCAGGGCAGCAGGTCACCTGCAGACAGACACAAGGAAGAAGCATTGCTCTCTCCTCAGCATCCTTCTCTTTTCCTTTCACACACACACACGTTTCTCCTTGAAATCCAGGAGAGGAGCTGCAGCAAGACATGACAGCTGTCTGAGGACAGCCCAGGCTTCTTCCCCTGCAAAACAGGAAGAGGGGTGACAGCAACACCCCTCAGAAGCCCAGTGAGGAGCTGACAGTTTTTGAGGGCAAAAATTGTCTTTGACTCAGCATCAATTGCTGCACCTTGAATTAAATATGGAGAACATTTCAAGAAGGCTTTTATTGCTGTCAAAATCCTGTCAGATTTAGATTTTTTTTCCCTTTGCAGAAGACTAAGCCAAAAACAATTTTATAACAACCTGTTTTAAGGCCACAAGTCTGAAGTGGCTGCTGAACATACAACCCTGTCACAACATTTGAAGCTTGGGATAAACAATTTAGCCTGAAGAAAAACTTGGGAAAACATTTTAGCCTGAAGAGACACTGCACTGCAGCCACTGGTCTTCTCTCTGGTGGGCCATGTTAGCCTGCTACTGATGTCATTTCAGAGGACAACTCCTTGTGGGGATAAGATAAATCAACCACAAAAATGAGTCACTCTCTTTGCCTCATGATTTCTAGCACTCTTGGAATGACTGTCCCTCTCTTTGAGTGCCACTGCTACCCAGTCAATGCAACAGACTCCATCTCCATTTTTTTGTGCTGTAATGCTCTTTTTTGACAAATAGAAAATGGAAGAATTACTCTGTTACTCTGCAGCACCATCTCTGCTCACTTATCAGGGTGGTCTGCCTGCTCTAAAGCATTGCAATGACAACAGGCTCACCATCTTGTAGGCAATACTTGGAAAAGTCTCTCAGGTATCTTCACCAGCTGCTCTGCCAGAGGCTGCCCTGCCGTGCCTGGCATTTGACAAAACCAAACTCCTCTTGTCATTAAAAAAACATACAGCCCACCACACCAGAAACAGGAAAGAACAAAAGGATCTCTCATTTCCACTGTTCAAGTTTTTGGGCAGAGAAAGGAAAAAGGGGGTGGGAAATCAGTTTTGTTTGTTCACAGTTTTCTCTCCCTCCTTTTATTCCATACTGGCAATGTTCCTGAGGAGAGGAGTGAACTCTGGGTCAACTCAATGTGTACACACTCGGGGCAGCTCATTGCTAACCATTTAGCAGACTCTCTTTTCCCAGACAATAAACCCCCTTGGCTTCTCTCCCTCATTAGTAACTGGAACAAGCACCCACTTCACTTCTAGGCACAGAGCAGCTTTGCAACACTAAGAAAATTTACCAGCCCAAGGACCAAAATCTATTCATCCATCCGTTAACTGTTATGGATTGAAAATAATGAAAAACTAACCATACTCGTGGCCTTGGCCAAAGAATGACTCACCCAGGCAGCCAAAGCAGATTCCTGTAAAGCTGCAACAGAGTCTGCTCTGCACTTGGCTTACAACATCCCTAGAGCAGGGACAGTCTCTTCACTCAGCACTCATTTGGTGCCTTGCAGCTCCTCATCACTGCCTTTAGTGGTGAGAAATACATTTCTTGTGTCCACACACACAATCCCTGTGGCTCTGCTGAAACATCAAATGTTCACTGGGGATGCACAGACAGATCTCTGTCTTCATGAGATCACCCAGTCCCCCCATCAGGAAACTCCATCTCTCAGCCTTTTCCAGCAGCCCACGAGCAAGCCCTATTTGAACAGGAACATCTGGGTACCAGCAGATGTGTGCTGATGCCTGGCAGGCCTCCTGTGCGACAGGCCAAAAGCAGATCATACAGAGTAAGAGATGCACTTGTTTCTTCCTCTGTGGTGGATGGGACAGACTCCATCAGCCCTGATTTGCAGAAGTGAGCCACAGAGCAGCAGCTGAGTGCTGCAAGAGTCTCACGGGAAAGGAGCACCACTGCGAGCAGCAGATGAGCATGACCTGGAACTAAGGGCAGAGGGACATCTGTCCCCTCCAGGCACAAGTGTGGCTGCAGTAACCAAAGCAACACACTCATACTAGGCAGACTAAAGGGTGGTCCAGGAGCTTCCAAAGCTGTGACAACAGCCAGGTACCTACCGACACCTCCACTGACAACACACACTGCTTAGGGAATGAAGTCATCCCTAAGAGATCCACGGGCAGCTGTGCCTTCCCTCTGAGCAGCAGGGCACACATGGTGCCCTCAGCTTCACCCAGAGGATCACTGCAGCACGTTAGCTGGTTCTGCTCAAAAGAGTAAATATTTATCCAAACACGTCAGAAGACAACGAGGGGAAAAAGCGTCACCTTTGGAATAAAACAGCAGAAATCAATATGGTACCTCTCAATAAGTCCAACAATCAAATAATTTCCTGGGGCCAAGCACAAGCCCAGATGAGCTTCAGAGGTGATATGATCATCTCTTCCAATAATAAGATCACTAGAAATAACTCGCAGGCCTGACCCACAGGCACTGCCAACACGCGAGCAGAGGAACTGTGATGGCAATGATGGAAAATTGCCTCCAGCAGACAGAGAATATCTACTTTTATTTTCCAAGTTTTGGCTCCACAAGACACCCAGAGCTAACATGACAGTTCATTGTAAGGGCAATGGGAACTCTTACCCTTCCTGACTGCCCACATCTCTCCTACAATCAACCACACACTACGCTGTGTGCTGGCTCAGGCCCTTTGAGCATCTCTGTGACCTGCTACAGCTCACTGAGAGTTTCTGACAAAGCAGCATATGGAAGGGGCCCAGCACAAACTCAGTCTGCTACAAGGGAGGTAATGAGGTTGTGTGCACAGCAGGGCAGAGGGGACACAGCACAAAAGAGCTTGTGCAAGGCTGGGGAAGGGAGACCTGGCAGGGCTGAGAAGTGTTATCTGAAATGCTTTGCTTTCCTGCCTCACAAGCAATGTGACCAAGGCCCTACAAACTGCCTAGAAGAAGCAAGCAGGGCTGAGTTCCCTTAGCAGGAGACCCAAGAAGGACACACACACACACACCCACCAAGCTGGTACTTCTTGGCAGGTTGCTGCTTTCTCTAAAAACCACAAGATCTTTCTACCAGCAATGGGAGGCACAACCCCACAGAACCAGAGCCTGAGGCCACTGCACCTGCACTACATCCTGGAGCAGGACATCAAGGCCATGAAAGGGGAGAGAAGATACTAATCCCCATTTGGAGAACACTGCAATTTATTCCCTGCCATTGTCTGGGTGAACAAAGCAGTCGTCTGATAGTGTTTCAAAATTAAACTGGGAAAGGAAGGACAGGGGAGGAGGCGGGAGGAAAGAGGGAGGGGAGGGAGCTCTCAAACCTGTTGGCTGGGCCCTGGGAAGGATGTGAAGTCTCCCAGCAGAAGCCTCTCTGCGTATCTCCCACATGCACCCGGCCTCACAATTCCCAGGGCCATGTGATAGGGGCTTCCTGCTACCAAGCGAAGGGAGACCTACCCCGACCTCTCTCTTCCAAACAGAGTTCCTGCCTGCTTTGTGTTCGCAGAGAGGCGTTTGTTTACTGATCTATCATTGGCATGCAGGAAACAGCCTTGACATGAGCTGTAATCATCTGTCTCCAGCAATAGCTGTTTGGCTTTCTTCTAATTTAAGTTTTCCTCCTGCCCCCCTTCCCCAGTGCCCTCTTCCCCACTTCCGATCCAAACGCTCTTGGAGTGCGCACATATGGTTCAGGGCACGGGATACTATGTGATGTTTCCAGAGCAACCAGTGAATAAAAGAGAGGCACACTCCCACCCTCAGAGGGCAGAGAAGGCTTCCAGAGGAACACCTCCAGGGAGAGGAAGACACCAGCTTTGCCCACTGCACTTGGTGCAGCCACCAGACCGTGACAAAAGCCAGGGAAGCGCAAAGGCCCTGCAGTCCATGTTACTGAAATGCACAGAGCCAGCACACAGATCACACACAGGGAGCCTGAGGTCTTGTCTCTGAGGTCAGCAAACCTCCCAGGCCTCCCTTCTCTGCAGTTTTATTTGTGGGGAATAACCAAGCATACCCCGAAGGTGGTTTTGGGTATTACCCTTGCTGCCTGCTAGAGGCTGTATCTCATGGTTTCCTCTGCTCTGTTTACTCTGCACCTCCCAAAAATTTCACCCATGTCCACATATGCTGCTGATGCATATGAACAGCACATATGCTGGTGCATGTGAACAGCAAGAAACAACCTGCAGCTGGTCCAACTCTCCTCCATGAAGAAAAACAGACATGTTTTTCTTTTACCAAAACCCAGGTAACTCTGAGCAGCCAAAGCCTACAAGTCACATCTCCCTGCTCCGGTGCTTTACACAACAAAGGGTGCAGCATAAAGACAGCAACAATGTATAACGTATATACACATATAAAGAACAGGAAGGATGCCAAGAAGACAAAACACTAACAGGAAAAACATGAGTAAGGGGAAACCAACAGTTAAAGCCTTCAAGGCTCCCTCCCCCAGCCCCTGCTCTGTTTGGAGCCTGTTTTCCTTTGGGGGAAGCAGCAGGCATGAGGATGCGTGCCTGTGCTCACACACACACAGCCCCAGCACCAGCAGTGTCCACGTCCCCAGCAGGAGCACGCTGCCTTCCTGAGGCCGCTGGCAGAGTGTGACCTCAGGGAGGGAGCCCCTGCTCAGCAGGGAGGACACAGCCAAGCAGGGATGCAGCCAGAGCTGAGAAGGGCACCAGGATCCAGGAGAGGCTCCCTTGGTGAAACAAGGGGCTTACAGTAGAGAAGTCCCTGACTGGAGGTGCCCAACACCAGCCCAGCAGCAAGGCATGGGTTTCCTCAAACTTGAGCTCCACAACACGTGCCAGAAAACTTATACAAAGTCCACCTCTTTCCTCTCCTGGTCAGTCCTGCAGAAGGGCCAACTCCACAGCAGCAGGGCTTCCCAGAAATGATCAATCAGCTTACTCATGGAGAAAAACCTTTTTACCAAGAGGGTGACCAAGACCAGAGAGATGGTGGAGGCTCTGCCCTTGGAGATACCCAGTACCCAACTGGACAATGTCCCAAACAAGCTGCTCTACATGACCACACTCGTAGCATGGGGCTGTACTTGCCAGCTCCAGAGTTGCCTTCCCACCTCAGCTACTCTGCCGTCCTGTGCTGGGCACAGTCAGCTTAGGGCAAGGTGACCTCTTTGCAGACACTGATTGTCCTGGCCACATGAATCTTGTGAAGACTGAGGACACCAAGGGCAGGATTGCTCAGTTCATCACACTTGTAATGGGTTCCTAATTGTACAGAATTCTAGACAATCAGGGCCAAGTCACTTGTTAAAGAGAAAAAAGCAGGATAAACTTATGCAAAACATATTGATAAAAGACCAAGGACTGGGAAGTGACAGGGTCCTACAGTATCTTTTAGAGCCAGATCCCACACAGCCTCCTATTCCCCTCACCCCACTGTGTCTTAACTTTTCCCTTTGATCTATCATATCTTACACCACAGGGCTTACAAGGGGGTCAGGAGAATCCCATGTGTCAAAACAAACTGTATTTCCAAAAACCGTGAGTGAAATGGACGTACCACAACCTCTGCCTTTGTGCAACATCCCACGTCAGGGGAACAAGGCTGCAACACCAGCAATGCAGGAACTGGCTGTGTCCAGCAAAGCTGTGCTGGGTGTTAGGACATGTCTTTAATTTTATGATATAATTTGGCCTACTGACCTTCTCCCTCTCTGAGCACACAGAACAAACTCTGCCTGCTTATGTGTCTTTAACCTGACCGAAAGGATTACCATGGTTCATGGCCTGCCTTGCTCCTCCCTTGGCTGCCAGCAAGGTGGTCCTGTCCCTGCCCTTGGTAAAAGACAGGCCTGATCACATCTGATGGCTGACACTGACTAAGGCTGTGCCTACTTTTTCCCTCCCTTCTTGCTTTTGCTTTGTATCAGCTCCCATGCTTGTAAAGCTTTTTCAAGCTAGGACGGGCTCACAAGCTGCCTGGTTCAGCTCCCTAAACCAGCAAAGACATAAAAGGGGGGGAAGCACAGTTTTCTGCTCAGATAGCAACATCAGTCACCTGTCTGGGAAAACCTAATGAGCACTGAAACATATGGAAGGAATCATAGAATGATTTGGGCTGGAAGGGGCCTTGAAAATCATTGAATTCCCAATCCCCCTTTGCTAGGGCTGGCAACAAGACTCTGCTTGTAAAGAAGTTAACCCTCAGCAATTAGAAGAGGGAGCCAGCAGGACCTGCTGTGGGCAGTATCAGGGGGTTACCCCAGGTCTCAGCTTCATCCTGAGACTATCCTTATTCTGTGGTAAAGCAGATGGACCCTTGGGAAACAACTCTCACCTCTTGTCCATTACTTCCCTCCACCAACCATTTGCTGAAAGCTGTAGGTCAAACTCCACAGGGATCTCACCAGCATCACCTGCCTGACACCAGGAGCTGTAAGGACAGCACATCTGGTAGCAAGGTAGCACTAAAAAACTCTGCTGACCATGTGCCAGCTGAAACTGTCTTCCCACACAGCCCTGGAAAAGTTAGGGTAGAGATGACTCAGGAATGGGAAAGGACAAATTCCTGATCCAAACAGCACTTCTGTTTCAAAGCAGAAGATAAGTTTTCACAAAAGAAAAGCCTGATTTTTTTTTCAAACACAGGAGAAGCAGCAACAATTTTCTCCCCAGGCTCCACACTAAAACAGCTGAACCATTTTGGCTGAAGGCTTTCAAAAGTGATTCAGCCAGAGGCAATGCTCAGCATGGAAAAGTGCAGACTGAAACAAAAATAAAATCTTGACCTGAAGACAGTAATCAAAACCAGGGTCTCACAATATGAATTGTCTTCTGTTAAAGGTGGGGCTCGTTGCACCCACTATTATTGAGCTTGTCCCACATATCCCATTGTTTTATTTTCTCTTTGTTCCTCCCTCTAAACACATAACAGACAGAAAAAAACAACTCAAAGGGTATTCAACATTTCTTCAGTTTCCTTCAGGCAGACACACCCTCAGCTGAAAAACACAGCACTTTCAGGGTTAGTGGTGGGATGTTTCATGACCCTGTCAAAAAACCCAGAAACACTCTTTTTCCAACTCATTGCCCCCAGTCACAAATTTAGTCCTGCATGCATAGAAGGTAAATACTGCTTTTCATCCTGGTGGCAAGGATGGTTTTTATGACTGCTTAGAGACATGATGAGTCTTAACTCCTGCAGGTAGGTTAACAAATAGTAAGAAAAAATTCACATGGAAAAGAAGAGAATGATTCAGTATTTTCCAATCTGGCTGCTAAAGTGATTGCAATGCTTAATGGAATTATGTGTTTCAGGGTATGCTTTCTACAAGGAAGTCATGAAAAAAAGATTGAAAAAAACCTGTAATTCCAGATGAGGAAACCACGACCCTGGGAAGTGAGGGCAGGAGTAGAGGACACCCCTTCTGGGACAGTAACTGGCATTACTAGATCATCTCCCTGTGTTTAAGGTCTTGTGTGAGTGTTTGTGTGTACACAGGGGGGTTGCTCATCCCCTTTGAAGGGGTGATAATATTTGCTTTTGCTTTGCAGCCTAATAAATGAAAATTCAGTTACTTGAAGTCAAGCCTGAAGAACACACTGTGGTGTGTCCTTGCCTGCAGATTACATCACTGGAGATGGTGATCAATACCTGGTTTGTTTGGCTTTGAAAGTACCCACAGAGAAGATGACTGTGGTCAATACAGAATAAAACAAAGAAATATGGACCAGATTCACACAAGCAAACATCAGCCAGCAGAATCATCTATCAGCCACACAGGCAGACAGGATTGCACCAGATGCAGTGGAACTGGCTTCAGGTTCCAACAAAGTCAAAGAGAAATTGGCAAATACTGATTTCCACCAGTGCAGCTAGGTGATGTAGGTGCTTTTCCCTCCTTTGATTGGAGTGCTGTGTTACAAACATACCAGTCCTACTACACCAGTAAATAAAAGAATTGGAAAGAATTCAGGGTTATTATGCTTATAAGAAACCCAAATATTTGACAGCATAGGAAACAACCTGTCACTAAAAAATAGTGTTCAGCTCATGAACCACACTGGAATTCATTTTTGATGTGGTGAGATAATCTCTGCTATTCTAACATAAATGGGACCCAAAGAGGTCCCTCCGAGGAGCAATTCTGCAAAGAGTTTCCTGGCAGGAAGACAAATTGTCTCACGTTCAGAAAGGAAATGAGAGCATTAAAAAGAAGAACCTCAGCTTCTTCCAAAATAAGTTATCATCAGGGAGACAAATGGAGCCTCAGCAAATCTCTCCTTTGGTGGCCTTCACCCTGCAGGATGCTGACTCGTCCCTCCTGATGTGGATTTAGCACACTGCTTCCTGAAGTGTCCATCACCACAACCTTGGGGCACCATCTGCATGCTCCATGAGACCTTCCTGCACCCACCCCAAGACCATGACCTCCCACTTCAGTCTGTCCCTATCAAGCATCACCTTCT
>NW_005054414.1:733836-742053 GCF_000277835.1 Geospiza fortis | reverse complement strand
CTTGTGTCTCCTTCAAGCTCCTCTTTGCTCCTCTCCCACATATCTTGGCCACCACAAAGGCAGAACCTGTTTATGGCAGACTTTATTCTGTATGGAACCCTTCCAACCTCGGCACAGCACATCATCCCCTCGCCCAGCCTTCCTGAGCAGACAGCAAGGCCAGGCAGCACGGGAGCTGCCCGAGATTTGGCCAGCACGAGGAGGAAGCTCACACAGCTCCAAGGAGGAATAAACCTCTGCAAAGAGAGCTTGCATTTATTTATTTTTCCAGAAGAAAAGCCACTCTCGGTGGGTGTGTGTGTGCGTGTGTGCGTGTGTTTGTGTCAGGACAATGGGAAAAGGACAGTGAGCGGAGCTGCCAGGAAACAGTCGGCCATCTGCCCATGCAGGGAGCAGTTTTTCCTTTCCTTTTGTATGGAGAGGAATGGAGCTGAGAGCTGGGAGGAAACCTGAGCGACTTTGCTTTGCCAGGGAGAGGAAGCATGGGGGAGGGAGCCGGCCCGGTCCCTGCGGTTAAGCGGTCACTGCACTCACAGCCAATAAAAGCGGGGAAAAAAGCCCTACCAAAACCCCAAATCCTAGGGAAAAATCACTCTTCCTCCTCCACCCTTCCACATGTGGTTTGATACCTCCTCCCTGGCAGGGTGATCCCGGGCACAGGAGGGGGTTTGGAGGGAGATGGAAAGCAGCACAAGGGTTCCCAGCACGGGCACCCAGACAGGACAGCGACACAGAGAGAAAATCAACCCACATCACTGTGCTGCCTGTCCACCCACACCCTCTCCATAACCAGGAATTTGGCAACCTGAGTACAAAACAACACAAGGAACGACCCTTGGCTCTTCCAAGGCTCCCCAGCCCCAGCAGAAGCCCAGCCAAGGGCAGAGCATGAGGAGGAGTGTGCTGCAGGTAACCATCCATAACCATCCCTACATACTGCCCCTGGGACTCCAGCACAGCTTCTGATCATAAAACTTTGTAAGAGAGGGGGGGAAAGAGCTGATCTCCTGCTACTGTCAGGCAAAAATGCTGGTAAAATATCATGATGGCTTGGTGGCACATTCTTCTGCCACTTTTTGTGGTAGAAAAGCCCCAGGGAAAGAAAGAAATAAAATAGAGATGGGTAACATTTTCAAAAGTGACTACATGACTTTGAAGTTTAAGACCCATTTTCACAACTGAGGATCAGATTTTTTTTAAACAAACATTCCTACTAGGCTTGCACTTACACTTGCAATTCCATCTCCTTATTTTAACTCCCAAATAAGTCCCAGCTTTGACTGAATTAGCTCCACATTGTATTCATGTGGCTCTTAGGGACATGGTGTGGTGGCCGACTTGGCTGCTTTAGGTTAATGGTTGGACTCCATGATCTTGGAGGTCTCTGCCAATCCAAATGATTCCATGACTGTAGAAGAAGCTAACATTTTCAAAGAATTATAAGCACACATTCCTCTTTTGCTGACTGCAACAGGACACAGGTCTAGGTATGGCCGGGAAAATCAAGAGCACATTTCTCTGCACCTTTGTGCACCTACGCAAGCTCTGCTGCTCTCCACGTGCCAGATCCAGCTCCACAGAGCTGGCAGAGCTTGCTAATGTGGGAGATGTCTCAGATAACAGATCACAGCGCTGAAAAGGGAACTTCCAGAAGAAATAATTACTCTACATATGTCTAAAGAGATTCTTCACATCTGGCAGCTTGGAGGACAGACTGACACAGTGATGCTGTAAACCTAAGCATGTCCAGGTCAGATCTGAACTGACACCTCTGTTCCCTGTTCCTTTCAGAGGTGTGACACAGGTTTCCACATTCTGTTGTGACTTTTTAATCTTTTTTTTTCCTCATAAAAACAAAACCATTGGTGTAGCACAGTGTGTGACCTGAAGCAAATTCCTTGGCTGTTTTTCTCTTGGTGGGATGAGAGACAAGATGAGAGGGAACACAGAGACTTGATATAAGGAAAAGTCTTTTTTTTACTATGAGGATAAAAGAGCTCTTTTCACCATGAGGAAAACAGAGCTCTGGAGCAGCCCTGCTGTCTCCATTACTGGAGGTTTTCAAGACCCAACCAAAGCCCTGAGCAATCTGAGCTCAGATCTGAACCCATTTGAGAAGGAGGCTGGAGTACAGCCCTCCTGTAATCCCTCCAAATCTGGATTATCCTATGATAACAGATCATAAATTACTGTAAAAGTGAGTTATCATTCTCATTTTCTCTGTGGAAAATAACAACAAAAAGTATCTTTCAAAACATTATTACTAGACATTTTCCTCCCCAAGTGATACTTTTTTGCTCTCCTCCAACTGATCAGCAAGGAAGCAGTAAAAAATAGTTGCCAAAACAAGATATATAATTATGCTATCCCCAACACATTTCTACTGTCTTTTGTCCCTAGTCATTCTGCAGTGCCTAACAAACTTCAACAGCTCCATGGAAGCCATGAATCCACCAATAATGCTGCCTTGGCAAATACTGATGAGTGCTGTAAATTTTCACTAATAGAAAAGGAAAATATTTTCTTCCCAAGTTCATTCCACTTTCAGAGATCAGGGTACAATTTTTTGAAAAGCTTAAAGTTATTTAACTATTAATTATAATAGTTATTTAAGTATTTAATTATTAACTAAATCAAAAACTAACTAACCAACCAACTACTAAAGAAAAATGAGAAATACTGAAAGCATTTATTTGGGAGATTTGTTTTTTTCCTCTGCTGAAGTGTTCCTTTGGGCTTCTTGCAGCAGAAAACCTAGAAACTGGAGAGTTATCAAACAAGCACATATTGTTCACTACTCTCTTCCAAGGGATGTGCTAAAGCCAACACACACATAAAGGACTTTAATTTCCATTGTTTACTTTCTTTCACATACATCTCACTGCTGGATAATGGAGCAAAAGTAGAGCACTCGTGTACAATTGTCTCCATCAGCCCTTATCTCACAACTGAAGCAGAGCTATTTGTACATAAGCTTCCAACCCAGAGGATGTGCATCCAAGTTTTGTATTCCAGGGTAACCACCAGGGCATACTCCACCCATATGTTTGGATGTTGTGCTGGACTGGGCCCTGATACTGTTTATTGTGCACAGGAAAAACTCATTGCTACAAAGCGCTGACAGCATTTCACAAGGGATCATTTTACAGGATCCAGAACAAAATATCAAAGTAGGAATCTTCTGGAGTTAAACCCTTTGCAGAAGCCCTGTCCCCTGAACTATTCAATAAACATCATCCCCTCTCATCTTAAATGCTCATAAAGATGCCATTTCCAGTCCAATGCAAGGGGAAATCCCAGCTGTACTGAAGGTGACTGCAGTGATTTTGGTGTGGCTTCCATTTCACCCTCCACATTCACCTCATTTCTGCTCAGCCCCAACACAGAGGTACCTACAGGCACACAAGCACAGCCCCCCTCTGCTCAAGTCCATAAAACCTCTTTGGATGGGATGGGACAACTCTTACAGGTTCTCATGTGATGCTCAAAGAATAGAAAGGTTTCCTGCAGGGCAAGAGATGAGGTCTCCTACAGTAAAGGGCCTGCACTAGAGTGACCCACCTGGTATAACACCCTGATGATCTGCAAGTTCCTCTGTGAAATTCCCATCCCCACTGTCCCAAAAGCATCAGCTTTACACACTCAGCTTTGGAGATCTGGCTCAGGAAAGAGGTCTGTCTGTAATTGGGTTTTTTCCCTCTATAGAAGACAGCGATTGCAGCAAATGCACATTTTCCATAGGTTAAATACTCTATGAACAGGCCAGTTAGATCACAGAAGGCTTTGGGTTGGGAGGAACCTTAAGGATCATCTGGTTCCAATCCGCCAGCCATGGACAGGGACAACTTTCACCAGATCAGGCTGCTTACAGCCCCATCCAGCCTGGCATTGAACACTTCCAAGGATGGGGCATCCCCAACATCCAGGGGCAGGGCATCCTCTTGCAGAGCCTCACCAGCCTCACAAAAAGGAATTTCCTCCTAACATGTAATCTAAATATCCCCTCGTCTGGATTATATTTTTTTAGATATTCCTCACCAGAACCACGTTCTCTATACAAAGGTAGAAGCTGCCCAGTTCTGCCTCAGTTATCTGCAGTTGAATACAATGGATATTTGATAACTGTGTTTTCTTTACTGAAAAGAGAATGCTTACAGACACAACTGGAAAACTAAACCTAAACTTGATCTTTTAGGGGGAAATTCCCCAAACATTTTCTTCTATTAGAAGAGGAACAAGAAGAGCTAAAGTAATGCTATACTTGATTTACTCCTTGGTTGGTAAGAAAAATGTTTGGCATTCAAGTAGGCATTCTTCTTCCCATCTCTTCAGCATGCAATAACTCAAATGTTCAGACTGCATAGCATCTACTTAATAAAAATCTCCTAAGTGGGTTCACTGCATTGATGTTAAAATGAAAAGTAAGACACAGGAGAAATTTCAGCCCTGAAAATAGGTTAGCAAGAAGTTATCTTTGCTTATATGCCTTCCCAAGCAAAAAGAATATTAGAGATGCACAGGGTTTGCAAATATAATTATCATATAAAACTAAGAATACTCCCAAGAGGTGATTTGTGTTCTAAAAGTACTTTCTCCTCCTGAAGTAGCATCTCACAAACTCTGAACCGCAGGGTAAAGGTGCCTGTTTCTCTTACCTAACCAGAAATGCTCCAGAAAATAACTTATCTGGTCAAGATGCACTCACATACTTGAAATGCAGCTGCATGGTCTCAGCAATTCAATTTGCATGAATCACAAACAGATTTAAGTGCTGCTGGAATAGTAAATTACTTATGGTTTCTGACTAACTTAAATAATTTTTGCCAAGTTTGATCTAAATTCAGTATGCCCCCAAAAAACCCCAAACGCAACAGAGAGAAACTTTCAAGAAAACATCTGAGGTAATCTGAAGGAAGCTTACAAGAGTCAGGTTCTTTACTGTGAAATGACATTACTTACCAAAATTTAGCTAAATTGAGGGGGTGTGTGTTAAACCCTCCCTTTACAAGGAGCAGAAATACTATTTAGGCTTTCTCTCCTTCCTATTTATTTTATTGAAGGGAAAAAAGGAGGGAATAAAATAGATGGGGCTACCCTGCCACCTTTCTCCAAGTAATGAGTTATAATTTTCTTTTATTCAATCATGAAACTGAAAAACCAATATCACAAAATTTCTTCCAAAGCATAAAAAACCTCCTAACCTCACTCTGAGGTCATTGGTCAGTTTAAGTTAATGGAGCAACGACAGTGACATCACCTTTTTCTCCTGGGTAACCTTATCTACACCTCTCACTGTGCTTCATCACTGCATCACCAAGTCATGCTGGCTCTGCTTCACAAAAGGTGCATTATACATTGTTCTGCTTAATTCTGCATTCAAGGATTTCACAGCAAATCATACCAAAATCTCCTACATTAAAAATGCCCCACTGTTTACACGTTAAAAAAAAAAGATACATGTGCAACAGAGACAGTGAAACAGCTGATCTGCTGTTGGTGTGTCAGGAAAAAAGAATGGGTTGGTGATTACCTGTTTCCAAGGAAAGAGAGAAAGAGACAGAGACACAGAGAGACACAGAGAGAGAAAGAGAGAAAGAGAGAAAGAGAGAAAGAGAGAAAGAGAGAAAGAGAGAAAGAGAGAAAGAGAGAAAGAGAGAAAGAGAGTGAGAAAGAGAGAGAGAGAGTGAGAGAGTGAGAAAGAGACAGTGAGAGAGTGAGAGAGTGAGAAAGAGAGAGTGAGAAAAAGCAAAAAAGAGAGAGCAAGAAAGAGAGAGTGGGAAAGAGAGAGAGAGAAAGAGACAGAGAGAAAGAGACAGAGAAGGAGAGAAAACAAACTCAGTGGTCAGACTTGATTTTTCAAAAAGCAGATCTTGATCAGGAGCCTGAAGTAAAATAAAACACCCCACATTGCTCTCTACAGCTCCTGAGGAGGGAGATGCAGAGGGAGATGCTCAGCCCCTCTCCCTGTACCCAGTGACAGTGGGAATGGTAGTACAGTACCACACATGGGAATGGTTCAAAGCTGCAGCAGGAGAGGCTCAGACTGGACATTTGGAGGCATTTCTTTACCAAGAGGGTGGCCAAACATTGGAACAGATTTCCTAGAGGTGGACAGTGGTCCATGTCTCTCAGTGTGTAAAAGGCATTTGGTTAATGGCCTTATTAATATACTTCAACTTTGGCCCTGAAGTGGTCAGGCACCTTGGCAAGATGATCCCTGTGGGTCCCTTCCAAACTCAGTCTAGTCTAGTTTATTCTGTTAATAATAAAATAATACTAATAATAATAAAATTAATAAAAGTGATAAAATTCTAATGAAAGACTGCCATATGAAATTCATAAGAATAGCAAAAAGGACTGGGTTAGACATCTGGGAACACTGGTTTGAAGGACAGAAAAAGATAGAATTTGTATTCCTGCCGTGAATGGTCAGCTGAAGTCCTTCCCTGCTCTAAAACACCAAGTTTCTGTTTCTGATAATGTTTCCAGATTGCTTTGGATGAGAAAAATTATCTTACCCCATAGAAACAAACAGTAAGCAAGTGGAACTGAACCAATATATTACATGTCAGAATAAGTTATTAAAAAAATCCCAAGCAACCAAAAAACCACCTCATCAAATTCTGACAACATTTTATGAAATTTGTGCCTTTTAGAGGTGATCCTAATTTTCCTTGAAACATACCCAAAATTGTCTTTGACTAGTGGAGGAATTTATGAATTTAACAGGGGAAAACCCTTGGTTTCCCGCTGAATTTGAGTAAGCGAAATCATTCTATAAGGAAAGGTTCCTGCTGTGCAAACAAGAGGATGCTGATGGGGCAAGGTTTAGCACAGACTAAGCAGAAAAAGCTGTCAGAATCCTTCACCACCACAAGTACAGGGCTGTTATGTGAGAGGTGACACCATGGCAAAACCTCTACGTGGAGTCACTCACAGTAATCTCAGGGGACAGAGACAGAAATCTGATGCAAAAACAGTTACCATGTGTTGGTTTCCCAGTAGGAAACCTCTCAGGCTTCTCTCAGAGTTTGACAAAGCTGAGAAACAAAAGCCAGATAGATCAGGGCTTCTGACATCATCTGGAAAAAGCTCAATATCTTACACATTTCTTTAGAGTAACAAATTGTCTCGTAGAATTTGACTGGGGATTGCTGAACATGCAGCCTAGCATGTCAAGGCAGGGAAAACTAGATTCTCAGTTACTTAATCCCAAACTCTCTGATTTCAAGGAAAAAGCTCTCATGGACCAGTAGATTGTGGAGGATGCTCCAGGGTCTGGTTTTGGCCAGATGTTGATTTTTGAAGCGCTACATGTGCTGATGCAGAGACTTCCTTCTCAGTTTTAGTAATAGGCATTTATTTCCCTTTGCTAGTAAGCCACTCTCAGCTCTGGATAACCCAAGACTCAACTCTTACCCAAAAGGCTTCACAGAGGAAGCCTCTGGGATCACAGCATGCTTTGCAGCTGAAACACATTTTATTTTTGTATGTAGAAAACACACATCTTCTGCAGGGCCTTAACGTTTTTAAAGAGAAATCTCCAATAGTCTGAAAAGTCTCTGGGAGCTCTTTCCTTTTTAATTTAGAAAGGTGGCGTTCAGCTGACACTGGCAAGCAAACTCATATTTATGAAGTGCCCTCTCAGTGTCCCGTGAAATTTGCCATTTCCCTCCATGACAGTCAGCACTATCTGTCACGAGAACACAATCCCCAGGGACAGGAGCCCCTGTGCTGCTCTCCCTGCAAACAGATGTGTGCACGTTCCCCAGCTCGGAAAGTCACGGCCGCCTCTTGGCAGAGAGCTGCAGCAGCTGCACATCTGCAGAGGGGAAAAGCTTTCAGCAAAAACTAGAGGGGGATCTCATCCTCCTCCCCCCCGCCTGCAGAGCAAGCTCAGCATTTGTTCCTCTCCAGATGACACCCCGATGGGTTGATTTAATCACTCACACATGCATGCCTATCCACAATGCTTCCAAAATACCAGGCCTGTGACTGCATCTCACCTGAACTGCTCACAGCAACAGGGCTTATCAGCAAGAGGCCTTGCAGGGTAAGAAGAGAAAATCCGTGTTCAAGGGCGCTGCTAATATAAAATGATTATATAGAATGATTCTGCAGAATACAGTGGGCGAGCGAGAGACCACTTGTGATGAGGAGAACACCTAAGCACACGCTTGATTTTAGGTCTGTGCTCAAAGCATATCACTGGCTTCA
>NW_005054414.1:728198-733817 GCF_000277835.1 Geospiza fortis | reverse complement strand
GAAGCATGTGCCTGACCTACATGTCTGCCTAAACGATTCGCCAGACTGGGGGCACAGTACAGAATATTTAAATGTAGCAGGAGCACAGAAACACTTCACCACTTTTATTCCCAAAGGGAAATCTAATTAAAACACAGAGCATCTAGCCATTTAAAGTTATTCCGCTTACAAAGAAACAGCAAGTCTTGCTCCCTGAAACAGTCTCTCCAGTGGGTTGCCAGAATCCCCAGTAAGTTTCTGGAAACACAACTTATGTGCCTGAACTTGGCCAGGAGCCATCTGCTCTCTGGGATCTGTAGGATCAGGAGTCTCAAGGTCTCATCCAGAACTCTTTCAACCCCTTCCAAGTGAGGTGGCACCTTTCCCCACTCAAGCTGCCCCTCACCATCACCAGCTCTTGACATTTTAAGTGTGTGGGCCAGATTTTCAAATGAGCTCAGAGCAAAACTTTTGTGAGTGCTTCTCCAAGACCAGCTTTTCTGCCAGGCACAGTCTCCTGCACAGATATCCTACCAAAGGCTTTCCAAGCAAGGCCAGCACCCCACATGCTGAACTGTTCAGCCAATCTGATTACTTACCATGACACCTGATGAGGAGATGGGCATTGGAAATTACAGCTGCCAGCACCCCCTGGCAGAATCTATCTTTACACTAGGCTCCATTAGGATCAACAGCTCTCTGCTGTACGTATTCTAGAGGGAATGAGAGCAGTGGAACAAACCTCCACCAGCATTTGCCATGCTATTTTACAGAGGAGGCAAGACTGGCCTCAGATAAAGGATGCTACACTTGAAAACAAAGCAGTGCTCCTATGATGGCTCACACAGCAGCACCTGTAGCAGCAAGTCCCAGAGTCCAGTCCAGGCACCACAGAGAGCTGAACCACAGCTGCCTTACCTGTCTAGCTTCCTTCCTTTTGCCTTTTACTCTGCTCTTCCATCACACATCCCAAAATGGTCCAGGCCCCTTATTCATGCTTCTAGATGAGATCTTGTCAGCACTGCACGTGGAGCCAAGTGCATGAAGAGCCCAGGGGATGGCTAGGGCCATCTGTTACAGGCTTTTCTCTCTGTGAGCTGGTGTTTTTATTTTAACTCCCTCTGCTTCTGGGCCCCTCTTCATCTCTGGCTCCTCCCATCTCCCTCTCTCCACTCATGAAGACAGAGTTTCCATCCTGGCCCTGGGCCAGCACATGTATGGGCAAAGGCAGAGCTCAGGAAAAGCCATCTTCTGCTCCCTTTCATCACGTAAACACTGCCAGTTCCCAGCCCAGGAGCACAGGGCTGAGCCAGAGCCCTGCCTGCAGTGCAGGGGGACTGAGGAGCAGCAAGTCCTGCCCAGACTGGCAGCTTGGCTGCAGGGCCAACATCTCCCTCCCAGCCCTCCTGCTCCAGTGAGCAGCCTGAGCCTTTACCCCAGCCAAGGAACTGCTTGTTAGAAGGCAGACACAGACACATCTCACATTCAGCAAAGGTCATGTGTAACAGACAGCACATGCAGGTAACAGTCAAGCCAAATTCTTGTTTGTGCCAGCCATTAAAAACAAGGAAACCAGAAGACCCCAAGCAAACCTGACTGGCAGTGCCCCAGCACTGGGATGAGAATCTTGCCCTAAGAAGGCCTCAGAGATGTGCTAGCTCCTAACAAGTTTAGTCAGTAAAAACTGACCTAATCAGTCAGTGAAATCACCATTTAAATCACCACTAACTCTTGCATCTACTTTGCTAAATCCTTGAAAGTAACATTCTGCCAGCTGCAGCTGGTTTCCCTAACCTGGGGAGGGGAAAAAGCACTGAAGCAAAGAATGAAGATTATACCAGCATTCATTCCAGCAGGACATTACTCTTTCAAGCCTCTGCCCTTCCAACTGTGCTTGACTTCCTTCAGCTTTACCATGGGATAGTACTGTTTCCAAAAAAGACAGAAATTATGTCCTCAATACATGTTATCTGCGTTAAAGAAAGGAGTCACAGTGTTTCAAACTTCTTGCAAGGAAGATTTCCCATGAGCCCCCTTTTGGGGTTTTTGTTGCACACACAGAGCACCCCACATTTGCTCAGGAAATGTTTGGGCAATGTATTTACCTCAGAGCAGTACAAACTCAGGGGGTTTCTGGACAGGATCACCCCAGCCATTGTGCCAGGATTATCCCAAGAGCACAGTTAGTCCCTGTGAGCAGCTCCAAGGATGACAGGCTGGAACCACATCACAGGGTTCAGAGCTCCTCAGAGCTGTCTCAGCACAGCACAGGCTGGACCATCATGATGGCAGAGCCCCAAAGGTGGCTTGCTGCCTTGAGCTCCCAGCTCAATGAAAGACATAAACTGGTGAAGACTCACATAGTGGTGGGTAAGAATCCACTGCTTTCCTCAGGAAAGGCCTGGGGAATGATGGCTTTCACCTCATCAGTGCCATGTCCACAGACACAGAGCACCTTGACCCACCTGGGTGGTGAACCGTGTAGAGGCTGGGAGAGATCTTGAAGAGGATCAGCCTAGAGGACCTTAAGTATTTATTTATGTAAGACAGTGCTGATGCCTTTTAGTGCTTCATACTAACCCTGAACTGACCCTCAGCCTGCTCTGTGCTGAGCTTCCACCAAAGGACACAGGCCTCAGCTGAAATCCCAGGATGCAGAGGTCAGAGGTCCCAGGGACTCTAGGTCAGAGATCCCAGAGACTCTACACTGTCTTAGGCACCCACTTCAAGGTCACCCAAGGCCCCTGCAGAAGGCACATTTCAATGTAGCACAGCCATTTCAACATTTCAAAAGCACGGCCTTCATGAAGCTGGGAGCTCAGTGATACAGTCACCTTCACTAAAACCTGGGCTGAAGCCACCCCCAAACACTGTGCATATCCTCACATTTCAGCCTTTGCTTCCATTTCCAGGAGCTGATAAAGCAGCTCCAAGGTGAAGACCAGAAAAAAAATCCCATAAGCAAGATCAACATGCTGTTGCCCTTTCCACTGCACTTCAGAGCTACAGTGAAGAAAACACTGTTTCTTTTCCTCCTTTGTGCTGTGAAACAGTGCTCACAGATACCTCAGACACAATGTTATTTGAGCTGTATCTAAACAAAGCCAGGATCACTCATTTACTGTCAGGACTTGAATGAAGCAAGGAATTGCTTTCCAGCTCCATCCCACTCCCTCCTTCCCTCGGGAGAGTCTTCTCAGCCTGAAAGGAACTGCTATGCAAGTGCATTAAAAGTCCTATTTCAGCATTTCTTTCATAGTAGAGGCCTCTTCCAGCCAGCTCTTGGGCTCCTGCCAACAGACATATCAGCCACTAGTACTCAAATCCTTCTGCTAAAAAACGCTTCCCTAAAGAGTTTGCACCCCACTTCTGAAGGCCTGAGATCATCACAATTAACCAGCCTCAACAAGGGTTCAAGACAGGTTCTTCTCCACTCCCATCGGTTTAATGGGGCACTACACAGCCTTTTCTCCCCTTGGTCTGGCCCCCACTTAGGAAGGAGCAGCTTCCACACAGCTCCAGTCAGGAAATAAAAGTCAGGTGTTACAAAAGGAAGGGAGGACCAGCTGCTTTGAATGATGCATTCAGGGGATCCAAAAGAACACGGCACTTATCAGACACTTCTGAAATGCCCAGCATCTCTCCATCTTTAAGAGACTGGTTCTGTTGTGTGATGATTTCATCGGCAAATTTCTTAAACTTGGGGAAGGATCAAGCTTGCTTCTGTGCTCCCAGAGCGCCCAGCAAAATAGAGATTTTAAGTCCTGTCTGTATGAATTAGTTGTCATGGCTGATATTAAGAATAACTCCTTGGAAAAGCTACTCCTGGATTAAGATCATCTCTGAAAAACACAGCTTACGGGGTCTTTATTTATTATCTCCTTGTCAAAATGAACATTTCTAACGTGTAAATACCACAGGCATGGGAGAAAGACAAGCCTATTGTAAGTGTCTGACAAAGGATCTAAATGTTCTTCTTGTTTCTGGAGAACAGAAAGCACACACAGAAGTTGTCTTTGCACACAAAATGTCCTAAAAGCTTTCCCAGGGCAGTGAGCTGGGGGCAGTACTGAAAGCAGCAGCACTTTGGGACATCCACATGCACTTGTGCTCTACAAGGAATACTGCACTTTGGATCTGAGCTGATGAACAGGAAGAATCTTCTGCGTGGACTGCTAGGACATGGACGTGCTGAAGGCCAGCCCAGGCTTCAGCACACAACCTTCTCACCCACGCAGGCAGAGTGGTCCCAGCAGAGCCATAAATCTTCCTTCTGCTTTTTGCATCCCTGGCCACTCCAGCGCCCTTTGTTTTCAGTGCTTTCTCTTCCGTTTCTCAAAAAGGCGCCTTTTTACCCTGGGAAATCCTGTGGCTTTCCTCTCATTTCCATAGTTAGCGTTTTCAGTTGCTTCCAAGCCTGCCCCAACATAGTAGTTACCCATTTTTACAGGCTGAAACACTGCCTGGATTATTTTAAAAACCCAAGCAACAACCAAACAAAACCCCTCAAACCCCACATGCACCAAACCCCACAAACACTACCCCAATGACAATTCAGAGCACAACACAAGGGTGGAGGAAATGTATTCCTTTCCTCTGCCAGGATGCAGTAACAACTCCCTTTTTGGTGGTTCAGAAAACAGGGCCAGTACACATTATTGGACCTCACTACCACACACCAAGAACCAGCAGCCAGTAAGGTGGCAGCCAACACAGAAAACAGCTTTTTAATCCACCACCAACACCAGCAGCTCCCCTCACAGCAGCAAATAAAAGCCCCATGGAAGTCCCTTTGGTCATCTCTATCCTCCCAGCTGAGCTCGAGGCTGGAGATGCTCTTCTCCAAAAGCAACAAACTTAAACAACTATTAAATGGCAAGAGCAAAGGTGGCTGGGAATAACTCAGGGTCAGGAACAACCTGCTGACCTGTCTTGGGAACAAGATGTGTTCTTGTAAAGAGCAGAAGGGCCCATGTTAGCACTTAGCTCCTGCACCTGTGAGGAGGCTCCAGGGCAGATCCAAGTAGTCAGAAAGCCTCAATCCCCCATGACCATCACTTTTCCAGCACCAAGCAGCAAGACACATGCTTACTGGACACTCAAAAAGCCAAAACCTCTGAAAGTGCCCCAAATACACCTGGCATGGTTTTGCCTCCTAGTTTGCATTTGACACCTTGGGACCACAGCAGCAGCCAGCTGTAACTTCTTCCTTGTTCCCTTCCCAAACAACATTCCCTTCTACCAACTCCCTGTCCATTAGCGCTCATCATCCTTGGGTACAAGAGCGGGAAGGCAAGAAGGCGTTTTTCCCCCCAGGACAGGTGAATACTCCCACCGATCCCCACCGGGAGTCAGAAGTGCCACCCTGGTAAGCCACAGCTTGCACACAAATGCAGGCGCCCCTTCCAGCCGAAGGCAAAGGAAGAGGAAAGCAGTCTATCCAGAGCAGAGAGAGAGAAGTGCAGGGCTAGTATCACAAGGGGGTTCAGGGTTTTGCCGAGCCGAGAACTCTGGCTGCTTGCTCCGGCAGGGCCCGGGTTTCCCCCAAAGAATGTGCTTAGCGTTTCCTCCTCTGTTTTGTGCTGGAGACCGAGGCAGGGCTGAGTTCACTCAGGGGCCCCGTGCTGGGTGGCGGGGCTG
>NW_005054414.1:719471-726354 GCF_000277835.1 Geospiza fortis | reverse complement strand
TCCCTGGCCCAGGAGCTGGAGCAGCGCTCGGAGCTCAGGTCCGCCTTTGAAGCGTGGGAAGTGTCAGGCTTTAGAGGCCTCCTCGGGTGGCTGAGGAGGAGGAAGAGCAAGGAGATACGGGATGAGAGGAGCAGGGAGGAACTGAGTTCTGCGGGCTGCTCCCAGGGAAGTTCCGGGAGTAGGATGTCCCTTATGGAGCAGAGGGCCAAGCCACTCCCGAACGCAGATCCGTCATCAGCCAGACATCTCGTGCCTGTAGCCATTAAAGTAAGTCATGTGCCGAAATGGCAGAGGTATGAACATGGAGCGTGCTGGACGAGGTCTGTCAGGTTTTAACTCCCATGGAGAGGAGTAGCTGGCCAGGGCCAGGTGGAACAAGGAGGGATGCTGTCTCTCCTGGTGTCCTTTCTCAGTGCTTTTGTTCCAGCCAGCCACAATCCCCAGCTCTTGCCAAACAGAGGGTTCAAGATTTGATGTGGCATATGGGCACTAGGAATGCCTCCAAGGGCCAAATTTACATTAAAAGAATTAGCATTAAGGTTGCTTGCACCTTCCAGACAGCAAACCTCCTCTGCTCACATGAAGAAATCTGGAATGTGTAAGTGCCTTCCAGCAAAGTTTATTTAAAGAAACCTTATATTTGAGCAGCTTCAAATACTAATAAAGGACAGGGCAAGACTGACAGTGATGCAAAATGTCTTTGGGTGAAACTGTAGCCTCCAGCACTGATACACTGAATTTGATAATGATAAAATGTTTCTCTGTAACATAATCAATGGCAAAATGGGAATTCTTCTGAGGACTAGCCAAGGAAGCTGGTTCCCTCCTATCCTAATAAGCTGGGTTCTGTAAATTTGGAATGTGTCACTTGAGCTCATTGCAATGGAGTGTCTGGGGGGTTGATGTTGCCACTGCTGGTTCCTGTGCAGGTCCTGCACCCTGGGCTGGTCCACCAAGTCCAGATGGATCTGTTTCTCATGAAGATGGGCAGCCGCATCATTGGACTCCTCCCTGGGTTCAAGTGGCTCAGTTTGACAGAGATTGTGGAGGAGTTTGAGAAGCTTATGATGCAGCAGGTATGTGCCAGGCCATGGTCCCCAGCTAAACAAAACTGCCCTTTGTCTTGCTCTGGCTGCCTGTAACTCTGTCCACACCACAACATTTAAAATGGTTAGGTGAAGGCTGGCTTGTTCTTTACTTCTGTTCTGTAGTCTAATCAAATCACTTTACTGTAGGAAAGCTTATACGCTCACAAAGTAGCAAAGCAATGAAAAAAGCCAGTCTTTACTAGATCTAAAATGATTTTTTAGACTTTGAAAATAATGTTTAGACTTTGAATGTGTTTTCTAGTGGACAGCCTGAACAGCTAGCTAGCCATAGCCAGAGTCCTTTTTGCAGCATTGTGAAAGGTGAACACTGGTGAGACACCTCTCCTTAGGAAAGAATCTCTCTGAGCAAGTACTCAGGCATGTGGATGGTGAGACACCTCTCCTTAGGAAAGAACAAGTACTCAGGCATGTGGATTTTTTTCTGTAATTCTACATATATGTTTGCAGTCTGTACTCACTAGTCATGTTTGTAGCACTGAGAGAGATAGATATTTTTATATATAGCCATAAATAATGTTTCCACAGAAGTTAATAACGCATTCTACTCTGTATTATCATCAGACTCACAGTGTCAGTAAAATTTTGCAAACAGATCTGAAAACATCCTGATTTACTAATGCCTTCTAAAGACATAGTCCTGGAACATTGCTACTATCAAACTTAAAAAGATCTCACTGCAGGCTTAATTAGGCTTATGTTTCTATGAAATGAGCCATTATCTGCTAATTTCATTTTTGTGTCTAGATTGCAGAGTCTGAAGTCTGTAACTTTTGAAAATCTTAATTATTCTCTACAATTCCAAAACCTCTGCACAGTAAATCCATGCTGGGAGCTGTTACTGTGGCCAGATGTGACTCGAGGTCATTCATACCAGTTTGGCAGAGCTTGGGTGGATGTGCAGAAGACTGAGAGTTAGGAGAATATCTGATAGGCTCATTGTAGCTTTTTCCCTTTGAATGAACAGGAAATATTCCTGGGGTATTCCCCACTGCCAGACAAGGGAGGTGAGGCAAGGTTATCCTGCCTCCTTGAGCAGTAGCAGACTGTAGGAGAGATGCCCTTGTGTCAAGACACTGGATCACTGAAGAACCAGGGCCTGGGCTTGGCATAGTGGATTATTTTGTATGAATTACATTAAATTTGTTCCTGCTACAGCTGCCTCTCTGTCAAGTGAGGCTGTGGCTGCAGTTCTTCTATCCTGTCTGCCTGCTTTGCTGTTTGGACAGCAAGCTTTCATTCAGGATGGGATCCAGTTTAAGATCTTGTTGTATTTTTGAATATAACATGGTCCTGGTCTATTTTGAGACACTGTGCCTCTAGTAAGGCACCCATATTCCAAAGGTTGGGACCTGTCTGTGTACCATCCATTACCCAGTCTGCTCCTCTTCCATCAGGGAGGCTATGAGCGTGTAAAAAGTACCACTCTTACTTTGTTTCCATTCTGGCTTTCTGACTGGTTTTGTTGGTATTGAGTATTGCAACACACAGAGGCTCCTGGAGATCTAATCCTAGTTGATTCTAATTTCAAACCTGCTTTTCTGTTTGTCCCTTGAGATTGACTTACGCTACGAAGCCAGAAATCTGGAGCGCTTCCGACAGAATTTCCTAGGTGTCAATTTTGTGAAGTTTCCAACTCCCCTTTGGCCCTTGGTAACAGCAGATGTTCTAGTGGAAACATTTGAGGTAAGAATTGCAGGGTGTGGGTGCAATGGTGGCAGTGAGAAAGCCCCAAGGAGACCATGGCAAGGAGGTGTTTCTTTTTGAGAAGGAGGAATCACAGGCAGAAGGATGCTTTACTTCTTATTTGCTTAAGGAGATTGATGTTCTTCCTTAGTGTCTCTTACACTCTTTTTGTTTGCAAGCAGTGCATCCCTAAAGACAAGTTTGTACATTTCTATACAGACAACTCTGTATAGAAGTGAACACTTGGCCTGAAAGCAAGCAGACCAGCAGTGGGTGCAGCCTGCTGTGCTTGCCTGTGCTTTGCAAACCAACACCATTCTTCACCTCTCCTCTGTGCTGGGTTAAAGCAAGGAGCTCAGCAGCCTGACACTTTCTGATCCCTGCCTCTCTTCCCTTATGGATGTTTGAGTCCCAGACCAAAGCTACTCTCAGGCTTAGTTTTCCTGCATGTGACCCTGGCAAGGTCTTTCTGTCCCTGGAACACCGTCTGTCTTTCCAAGGAACAAACCCTTGGTTCTGTCATGTTCTCCATCACACTAGGTACAGGCTCTTTCTGCCAAGTCCTTTCTAGGGTATTATCATCCCCTTCCCCCCACTTGTGGCACCCAGGGAAAGGTGTGTTTGAGGGTGAGATGCAGGGGCTGTTTGACTCCAGCTCTGTCTCTGTTTCAGGAGAGTGAGCCCATTTCACGCTACCTGCATGTGGGGATTGGCACGGAGCTGCGGCAGAGGCTGGCCAGGATGGGCATGGACATGCTGCTAAAGATGGTAGGCACTTGGCTGGGGCTGCAAGAGAAAGCTGTTTTCCTGCAGAACCTATTCAGTTTGGATAATAATACAAACAGAGGCTAAAGAGAGAAGTCATTTGCTTCCTACCTGTACCTGGTCTGGGTAAAGCCTGGGCTGGACTTGGCCCTGCTTAGGCTCTGACATGAGCTCTGCCACTGCAGAGGGGCCATCTGCCTGCACACAGTAGGACTGGCCTGAGCACCTTGGTCAGCCTTTGCTTAGGACACCCACTAATCCATTCAATGAATATTCACCTATTACCCAAGTACCTTAAGGTGCACCATTATTAGCAAATGTCTTGTGCTCTGCAGATATTGTGGATGTGACTCAGAGGGAAAAAAATGAGCTGATTTCTTAATTTATCAACTCCTCTAAAACTGCCTTTTTGTTAGGGAGAACTAAATCTGGAGTCAAGACAACAAACCTGGCCAGGTTCAGCTTCTGGCTATCTAGTTCTTCTGTGGCTGAAATAATCCCAAATAGTCTGGAGTGTTGAGAGGGTGGTACAAGTGTCTTGTGAAGGGCTGTGAGAACCAGCAGGGAAGAGTTGCAAAAGCTCCTGACAGTACTGAGTGTGTGGGCAGTGCATGTCTGATGAAATGCTGCTGCTAACTGCAGCGTTGTGCTAGGGCAATAGTGAACCTCCAGTTCTGGCTCCAGGTAGTATGACAGGCTCTGAAATAGCTTTTACCACTCAGAAAAGCAGTGCTGGAACCAGAATAGTTTGATGCTAAGATTGGTTTCAAATTTTAGGAGTAGGAGAGAATTAAAGGGCAAAGAAATGACTTTATGTCTGTAAGTAAAACAAATACCTCTTTCTTGAGTACTCTGCAGTTCTAGTCCCTTGGTGCCCAGGACCCTCCATTTCAAGGGCTGTAGTAGAACTAGAAGAGGTGCAGAGGAAGGCAGATAGATGATTACTCATGTGGAATGGCTTCCATACTAGAATGGTGAAATAATTTGGACTCTTAACTCTGGAAAGCAGAAAGATGAATAGCTTATGTCAGAGATTATGCAGTCATGAGTGCATGAGAATGAATATGGATCTATTGTGTAAGGTTTCTCAATAAGGAGGACATACAATTGGCAGAAGTAATTTTTTTCAGACAACACCAAAGCCATATTTTTTCACACAGCTCTAATTATTTACATGGCAGTTGAACAAATTCATAGGAGAAATCCATGAAATGGATGATGGATAATCTCCTTGGGGCAGGAAGTCCTGCAGTCCCAGGTCACCAGGAGGGTTAGGGCAGGGAATGTACTGTTTGGTTCTTGTCCTCTTGCCAGTCCTTTTTGGTGCTAACTGCTAGCAGAGTCAGACAAGAGCTACACAGATTTATTTCCTCTTCTCTTGTTTTCCTTACTTTTCGATAGAGTTGTAATGTGTGTTGGTGTCCTGCACTAGACAAACGTACGCATTCACTGTAACCTTTGTCAATGAATGGCAAACAGCCTATTCATACTGCACTACCCTTTGCTAAGGCCCACCAGTTAGTGTCCCAGTTTAGGGCCAATTGCCAAAGGGCACTGCCATTCCCTGCTGGCACTCCTGGCTGTCCTACCTGACCTCTAGCAAACACTGGATTGCTTCACACGGCTCTGCTGATTTCCCGAGTGCCCGAGCTGGTCTCCAGCAGAAGCCACCTGCTGTGGTGCTGCCCAGGGTGATGCCCCATCACTGGTAATGACAGAGAACAGACCACAAACAACCCTCTGCCCTTTGCCTGGGGGCTTTTGGCATCATCAGGTTTGCTTGGAACGAGCTGCTCTCACACTTACCTGTCCTCCAGATCTTCGTCGACAACTTTGTCCACGCCGACCTGCACCCCGGGAACATCCTGGTTCAAGGCAGCGCCCGCCCGGAGCTGTGTGACACCCGGGTACCAGAGGTGTGTGACAGCCAGGTGCCAGAGCTGTGTGACAGCCAGGTGCTGGAGGTGCAGCCAGCCCTGCAGCAGCTGTGTCTGGTGCTGCTGGATGCAGGGATCGTGGCGGAGCTGCAGAGCGCAGACATGCAGAACTTCCGCGCGGTGTTCACAGCTGTGGTCCAGGGACAGGTGAGGCCCCTCTCTGGCATGGGGCTGGCTGGGGAAGGGAGGTGGCTGTGGAATCTGATGGCCAAGGTGAGTTTTCTATTTGCCCTTGAAAGGAGCCTTGCTAGCATCTTATCCCCAAACACAGGGATAAGTTGTTCAGCTGCAGCAAGGAGGGTGCCAGAGTGGAGCAATTTAATGGCCCCAGGAACTAGAAGGTGCTAAATGGGAAGTATTGGCTGCCCCTTCCTGGTTAGGAGTACTTCTGCTGCAAGTTAGGACTGCCTGGGTACCACTGTTGCAGAATCTGTCAGGTTTTGCCACAGAAGAGGAGGGAATGGGTTCACATCTTGATCTGCCCCACATGTTCCTCTCTGCAGCCTTGCTGCTGGAGGGCCCATATGCCTTGCTCCATTTTGCTGTTGTGTCAGAATCTATGGAGAGGAAGGAAAAAAGGTGTGCATGGAGGGGTCTGACCTCTGCTAGGCTCCTCCATGTGGGGGAACTACATTATCCTCCTCCCCCCTTGCAACTCACCGTCAGATGGACTGGAGAACCCATGCTGGTGTCTCCTGTACATTCTGGGAACAAGCATTGTGCTCCTACTTGCCTGTTGCTGTCTCTCAGCTGCAGGGTGAAGGGCTCACTAACACAGCTCAAGAGGGACACGTTTTGTCTTGGTCTGCTGAAGCATGCCAAAGAACCCATGCTAAACCCTGTATCCAGGCCCACCCTGTGCCAGGGGCACTTCTCAGCTACTAAAAGCAAGAACTGCAAGCATCTGATTGCAAGTCACCAGTGACCAGGGTCTGGTTGTGCTGTTCCACTTGTTTCTCAGGGGGAGAGGGTGGCAGAGCTGATCCTGCACCATGCCCGTGCCAACCAGTGCCAGGACATTGAGCGCTTCAAGGCTGAGATGGCAGAGCTTGTGACCAAGGTCCGGGGGAACACCATTGCCCTGGGCAAGGCAAGTGCACCATGTCACAGTCCCAATTACCTGCAGTTCAGTGCAACTTGGCACTGAAAACTGAAACAAAAAGGTTTTTTGATCAGCTGTTAAAATTCTCCTTGTCTATTCCAGCTTCAGGTGGGAAATCTCCTCTCGAGTGTCTTCAAACTACTGATGACCCATAAGGTGAGGTCCTGTCCCTTTCTGCCTTTAATGGCTGGAAGTTCATCTGGAGAGGGAGAATTACTGGGAACATGAGAGGCTAACAAGGAGGGGGACTGACTTCTGAAACAAACTGCTAGGAGAGGAACAGCAGG
>NW_005054414.1:705802-719452 GCF_000277835.1 Geospiza fortis | reverse complement strand
TTGCAGGCATGCTGTTTCTTAGATCTTATACACACTCTGCCAAGCCCAATTTCTGGTTTAGGTGTTTTTTTTTTTGGTCTCAATACTTCATTTAATGGTTGATACTGTCTACTAAAAGGAGTATTTTTGTAACACATAGTTTTTCCTACCTTTTTTATAGTCCCTTAGACTATAGATACCTCCTTATAACTGACTGTTTGGGGGAGAAATTTCCACAGCTGCAAACAACTTTGGAAATCAAAAGACCTGTGGTGGCTTGAACTGGGGTTGTCAGCCACAGGGCTGCACGGTCCAACTGGTGGAGTTGTATTATAGTTTCAGGTGTGCAAATGCTCTCCCCAGCCTCTTCCCTTCCCTCCCAGCTTAGGCAGAGCTGGTACCTTGGTTGGAGGGGTACAGAAGAAGATAATGTCCACTGAGTCCATTCAGTCTGTTGTGGTTCCAGGTGAAGCTCGAGAGCAATTTTGCTTCCATCATCTTTGCCATCATGGTTCTGGAAGGACTGGGACGTTCACTGGACCCTGAACTGGACATCCTGGAGGCAGCTAAGCCACTGCTCATCAAAACTGCAGCTTCTGTCTTCAAATAGACTCCTGTGGCTGCTGCCCTCTCCCTGTGGGGGTTACCTGTGCTGTGCTGCCTGGGAGCTGACACAGAGGAAGCTGAAGGTGAGAAGTCACGGGTACCCAAGGGATGTGGCTGCTCTCCACTAATGCTGCCTTCAGTCATTTCAGCCAAGCATGGTTGAAGATCAGAAGGTCATCAGAAGGTCTATTCCAGAAAGCAGGAAGAATTTGCCCAATTGGACATTTCCCACTCATTGCACAGTTCTAAGAGCTAATGTGCTATGGTAGTTTTTAAAAACATCTTCAGAAAGATGTTAATTGATCAAGTCTGTTTTAAAATATATCAGGTTAAATATTTAATTTACTGACTTACCTGCACTGTGGTATGAGAAATTATGTTCTAGCATCACCTAAGCAACACATTCAGGCTGAAAAAGGCCAATAAACCTGTTTGTCTTTTGTACTTTTAACTTCTACTTTTATTGTAGAAGTGTCCTAACATCCTGCATGTAGTGGTCTGCTCTTAGTCATTTTGGATGACAAAACCAGACCATTTAAATTTTTTCTCAAACTTCTGTCTATAGTACATTATGATAGGACTTTGGATTATAAACAGCATAATAAAATATCTACCTAGGTAGAAAAACCTAATTCCATAATAAAAAACAACTTCTGGGAATATTTGTCCTGGTCTTAATTTTTCTGTTTCTGAAACTTAAGAGGTTTCTTTTTTTCTGCTCTGTGTGATTTTCTCTGCTACCCTCCCTGGTGCTCCCCACTCTACTCAAAACCTTAACTGATATGCAGATACTTAGGGTTTTTTTCCAGCAGGTTTCAAACCAGAGCCCAAGCATTTTCCTGATGGATCAAAACCACACTGCAAATGTTTAAAATCAAATAAAGCTAGCAGAAGAGCTGGATTACATGTGGCATTTACAGTCAATTATTTTAATAGCAGTATTAAAATGATTTTATAGCTGCATTGTAATAGTGAGAAATACAGTCTATGAATGATTGGAAATAATGTGGTACTGAATATATTCCCAGACCTACCCTGTGTGAAATAGCAGTAGAGCAGGGTCTCTGCAGTAGTCTGTTCTCAGGTGGTTAAGCAATGAAGAGAAAGTGCATAAGCAGACAATCTGCTGTTTTATGGTGATTATAAAGCAATGATTAATAGCATATAAATGAAGTCTGAAAAATAAGTTTAGATTCAGCTCAGTATATATCATGTACTTTCCTTTAATCACTGCATATTCCATTTCCAAGTGCATAAGGATAAAAGTTTAACACCTTGTAAGTTTTAGGCTTGTTTCTTTAAGTCTAGTTAGAGTCATAAGCAGGCAGAGCATCATCCTAACCAGCACAAGATTTTATGTAAAAGAGGACTCAAACAAGAGGAGAAGCAAGCAACTCCCCCAGACTTTACCCTGAAGAAAATCTCCACATGCCACCAGCACCCATGTTCCCTCAGCAGGGTGTGCGCCAGGTCTGGGGCACAACCATCCCTGTTCCTGATGAGCAGATTCCAGCCAACTTTCCCAGACACTCAACAGACTGGAAACTGGTCCAAATAATGGGATTTCATGTCTAAAATGCAAAACTGTGCCTCACATGTAGTTTCCATAATCTGAAGCAAGTTACACTTTTTTCAGGCCTTAACACTGACATTTTGTTTGTTAAAGCCTTCATCTTCTATTTAAGTTCATCTTTCCTTTTCTCTTTTTTTCCTTTAAGCAAAAATCTCAGGATGGCTCATGCACGTACATTATGGACCCTAAAGTTTAAAAATACCCATTTTAGCTATTAAGGTCTCAGAGTAGTTTGTAAACATCTGGATGAGAGACCTAACTTGGTCTTTTTAGGGAAAAGCTGAAGGCATAGCCTCTCTATTATCCCTGAAGGAATGCAGTCTGACACTCACTGCTTGGAAACTGCTGGCCAGCTGGCCATTCCGATTTGGCAGGATTTCAAAGGAGCTCCCTTTTACAAGTTTTCTTAATTTTACTTTTTTCTTTTTTTTTTTTTTTTTTTTTTTAAGAAACTGCCATTATTACTGTTGCTATCTTCTAGAAGGAGGCATAATTTTTTATAATGTGCCAGAAAACGTGTATCATGTTTCTAAGTGTATACAGAATGTCAGGCCGAATTTAAATTTTGTATCTAGTTTGGTTCTAGGCATTACTTGAAACAAAGTATCACATATATTGTATTCATTTTAGCATAATTCTGTGTAAAATAAAGATATTTCCACATAGCTCTGACTGTTTCAGCAAATAAATTGTGCTATGTCCATTCTCCTTTCCTAAATACCTGGCTGAAATTTCTGGTTACCCAGAGCTGATCAGTGCATTTCCTGTGGCACAGCCACAGGGAATTTTGTACCTCAGATGATGTAAGGAAGAGGGAACATTTCAGGATGTGACAAGCTTAACCTCTTCCTCCTCTCCTTTGGCACCTCCACTCACCACAGTGCAGTGCACTAAAACCCCTCCTTTCTGATGCAGAAAAGTGCCTCTAGATATGCCCTGCTGCTCCCTCTCAGGGGAGGGGGAGCCAGTGACCCCAGGAAGAAAGGCAGGTGAAGGTCAGAGCAGTGGAAGTGCACTCTGGCTGCAGCGCAAGGGAGATTAGAGACCTCTCCAGGAATCCAAATGCCACCTGTCACACTCTGCTCTGGCACACTGACTCACAGGTGACAGGACACAGCAGGTCTGTGAACTGCTCCAGGCCCTGCTCACCCTCTGTGCAGCTTCCTCACTCGAGCAGGGATGCCCAGAGCAGCAGGAGCTTCTGTTCCCTGAGGTACTGCTGGAGGGCACGGAGCTTCTGGCCTTCTTTCTCCATCTTCAGATGCGAACTCTCTCTCCTCTGGAACACTCTCACTTTGGCAGCCTGGTGCTGCTTTTGCTGTTTGTCCTGCTCCTGGGATTTTTGTTCCAGCACTTCCTGCCGTGACTGCATTCTGCTCCTCAGCAACTCCTACATAAAGACATTCAAAACTGTACAGTCAGCCTTCATGCCAAATTTCATCCTCACTTTTCATCTCTGTCCAGCTCTGGGGCCCCCAGCATGGACATGGATCTGCTGGAGTGAGTCCAGAGGAGGATCACCAAGATGTTCAGAGGGCTGGAGAACCTCTGCTATGGAGCCAGGCTGAGAGCTGGGGTTGTTCAGCCTGGAGAAGAGAAGGCTCTGGGGAGCTCTTAGAGCACCTCTCATTGCCTAAAGGGGCTACAAGAGCTGGAGAGGGACTTTTTATAAGGGTGTGGAGTGATGGGACAAGGGGGAATGGCTTTAAACTGAAAAAGAGTAGGTTTAGATTAGATATTAGGAATAAATTCTTTCCTGTGGGGATGGAGAGGCACTGGCACAGGTTGTCCAGAGAAGCTGTGGATGCCCCATCCCTGGCAGGCTGGACAGGGGGTTCTGAGCAGTCTGGTCTAGTGGAAGGTGTCCCTGCCCATGGCAGGGGGGTCGGGAATAGATGAACACAATCCAAATCATCCTACAGTACTATGATCCTCACTAGTCACAAATGGATATAATCCATGGGAATTCATTTCTTGCATGCAGAAAGACTGCTTTTGTGGCAGAGATAAAGAATTTTACTTTCCACTTTTCATCTTTGTACATGTGCCAAAAAAAGGTTATCCTTTTTTATCTCTAAATGATACAGTTCTATTGGATGTAAAACAGGTGAAATATACAAATACTCCAGATATTTGCATATATACTTCCACTGCTGGAAACATGGCAGAAGAAGAAAATAACATCTGGAACTGCCCTTACCAGCCTTTCTTTCTCTTGTTCACAGCTCCTGTTGTTGCGTTCTGCCTGCAACTCCTCTCTCTGCAAACGCCATGTCTTTAAGAACTGAAGCCTCTGCCTTGCCTTCCTCTCCTCCTCCTCTTGAAAGAAGGATTCCTTCCTACTCCTCTCAGCCCCAGCAGCCTGGAGCAGTGCCATGTGCTGCAAAGCTCTCTCTTTGTGCTCCAGCTGTTTCTCCAGCCCTTGCAATGTTCTCTGACGCAATCGCTGCCTGTTTCCAAAACAAAATTTCTCAAATTTCTCATAAAGAAAGAGCAATAAAAAAGAAAGACAGTGCATAAGACAAAAAGCAGATATTTTGGCAATCTGTGTTCAGTTAACATTCCAGGACTCTTTGTCAGGTTATGGGGATTAAACTGTGTCCAGAACAGAGGTAGCAAAAGCCCCAAACAGGCTGGTGCCTGATGTCAGCACTTTTGGTCTGAGAGCAGGACTGAAGGGAATTTGCCCTTGGAGATAATGCTGTGTACCCACTCCCTCACACCTCCAGCACCAATTTCATTCCCAGCAGGGAACCACTGTGACCCCTGTGCAGAGCCCAGCAAAAAGCACAAGGTGGGATGTGCAGGGACTGAAGGAGAGCAGCAGGGAGCAGATGTTACCAACCTTCCAACCTCTAGCACAAAAAGCAGTCAGTTCCCAGCATCACCTCTGGCTGTCCCTGCGCAGTTGCCGGCGAGTGCCATCTGCCTCTTGCTGCTGCTCCCTCTTCAGCTGCCTCTGTTCTTCTTGCCACCTTTTGTGCTCAATCTTGGCTCTGCTGAAGTCCAGCTCCTTCCACCTCTTCTGAGATGCACCACTAGGGATTGATTTCTACGAGAAAAAAAGCAAACTGAACCCTTACTCCCAGCAATTTTTCTAATGCACACTGTAAGCACAAATTTTGTAAGCACAAATTTTTCTAATGCACACTGTAAGCACACAAAACCAGAACAGCCCAGTTTTAATGTCACTCCTGAGGCCTAGAAGCTACAAAGGCTCACAAATACTGTAGTGTTGATTCCCATCCATAAAAGTACTAAGGATGATGCTAAAACCTGTAGAAAACAGTAGGCTTAATCAACAAACAGGTGTCTGAAAATCCAGTCTTAAGAGTTCTCCATAGGTCAGCAGGCTGTGCTGTTCTGGTGTTGAGCCAATGCTTAAAACTCCCCAGTTTTTGGGTCAACTTCTGGATTGGATTGAAAATCCAGATTCTGAGCATAAAACATTATCAATTCCTTACTAGATTTTATTATCAAGAGAAATACCTGCCCCCATCTGGCCAAACCCAGAACATTCCCGAGTCCTCTGCAGGTATTCCAACTCTTCACCTTTTGTTGTCTGAGATTTCTACCCATGCTCAAGCAGTCTTTCTGTTTTCTTCAGCAGTAGCTTCATTTCAATGCTGTAGTGCTGCTGATTTGGTGTTTTTACATGCACTGTGCCAAGTACAGACATGAAGGAGCACCTACAAGGCCTCTCTTCACAGCCATAGTGAAATATTTATTTGTTTTTGTACTCCTTACAGTGCCCTTTATGAGGGAAGTGCAAGTAAACACCACCAAACCTTTAGACATGTATTCCAGTTTACATTGCTAGAGCTGTGTGGAGCTGGAACAGAGTTCCCCCAAAATATTTCCCTCTGTCAAATGCATCCTCCTTCCTCTTATTCCCAAGTGCAGTTAGCATGTTCCTGCTATCAGCTGCTCCTCTGCAAACAGAATGTCTCCTTGCAGGGCTTTCCTGGGGACAACTTGAATACCACAAGCTGGAAAACACTACAGGACTTTCAAACAATGTTCCTGCCAGTCTTACACAGCATTTTGACTGGTTTCTCTTAACACATTGATCTGTATGGCTTCCCAGGGGCTGTAAACAGCTTTGTTCTCCAGTGTATTGCTATTCTTAGCAAAAAATGTACCTGGTGGGTGTGTTTAATGACACACACAAGGAGAGATCAAAGGAAGAATCAAAGGTGTTTTGTAGGTGGGAGGTGAACAAATGATGTTTTCCAGCAGGTAAAGTACCAGCCTAAGGATCAGGAGACCACTCCTGCCCTAACATGCACTCTTTGCTGTGGGCCTCAGATGCCTGCCTAAACTTTCTCTTTTTTGCTTTCAGTATCTGTAAAAGAGGATTTTTTTTTTTTTTTTTTTGCTATCTAGTAGAGCTGGCTGAGAAGCTTATTTAGAAGGGATTAGAGCTAACATACAAAAACATTTTGTCAAAAGTGCTGAGTAAAAACACCACAAGTGCCCTGTCCTGCACAATGAGGGCTCCCAAGTGGAGTCCTTAAGTTTCTGTTTATGCATAATCATTATTCTACATAGGCATAATTTCTGTTGCAGCAAAAACCTTTGTGAAAGATCAAAGGAGAGAACATTCTCACATGACATAAACAAATCTCCTCATCCTAAGAACTAAACCTAAATACTCACTGTGATGCTTTTGTCTTTCAGAAGCTTTGGGAGATGTGTGGATCTCCCAGCCAGCAGGTGGCTGGTACTGTGGGGTCTCTGCCCACAAAGGGCTGATCTGATGATCAAGCTGTCTTTCTCCAGTGATTGATTCACCTGGGCAAAGAAGCTCTGGCACCTGAAAGGAACCAAAGCACTGCTTCCCATGGAAGGGCTCCTCTGGGAATGCTGGACTGGAGCTTCTGCCACTCTGGTCTCAAAAAGGCCTTTCAAATAAATTAGGGCAAGGACATATGAGAATACAGGAAGCTTATAAAAAGAAAGCAAATTAAAAGAGCAAAAGGTCTGCTCATATGAAATATATTCAAGCAAGGATTTTATAATATTTTCCTATGAGGAAGTGGGACAGTTTTTAGTCTCCACAAAAGAGGTTCCAGCTTTTCAGAAACAAGCTTGCCATTGCATTTAGGCAAGAGTTTGGCCTGGGAAACTGAGTTTTGCCTGGCACTCCTTACAGCTACTCAGGCTAAAGGATTGTTTACATGGTATCTCACAGACTGGCATGAACTACTCTGAGATGAGTAAAAATGTTACATCTTTTGATCAGGCAATGCCTGAGCTCCACATCCTGCTGGGAGACAGGAGACATTAGCATGGGCACAACCCTGCTAACAGAGCTTTTGGGTAACTGAGAACAGGAGCAGAGTTTGCTCACACCTTTCTGCTAAGGACAGGGCAGACCTGAGTGCTAGCCGTTGCGTGGAATGGTGCTGGAATACCAGCTGGGAGGAGATGTGCACTCCTGTTTGACTTTTCATTCTCCCTATTCCAGCAGTGTCACAAAGCAATAATAGAGAATTTCAGAATCCTCTCTTAGATGTCTGCAATTGTCACAAAGCTGAGAACAGCAACAAATTGATCAAAATCATGATCTAGGCCCTCTTGACAGTTCAGGGGACAAAATTCTACTCAGTGACATTATAAAGCAATCATTTTTAGCACAGATAAGAGGATTGTTTTGCAGAAAAGTCCTGGTGAAATCTTGTTGCTATACACAGTCAATGTTAAATATTATTTTTTAAAGCAAGGAAATTTTTATTTATACTGAGCTCTATGATATAGGTTAAAAACCCCCAAAAGCTCCTACTGCAGTAGCTGAGCTGTAAAAGCCAAAAAATCTCAAGTTCCATCTGAAAATTCTTTCACTTTGAGAGAAGATGAATAACTTCTCAAGCCATAGCACCATTATATAGAAAGATGGCATTATGGTATTTTCTTGTAAAGCACCACGAATTATGGTGGTAGATCTTATACATGATGCCATCCTGCACTGATATTATGTGCTAAGTCTTATGTTAGGGTAAAAGAGTTACAGTTCCAATACCATGATCATGTTCAAAATTAGCTTCAGTTTCAGCTTCCTGCTGTCTGCTCTCTGCTTCTTCCCTGTGATCTGTCTCCATTAACCAGCTGTCTGTGTTGACAGCAGCATCAACCACAGCACGAGCCATCTCCCTCTGAGGGCCCTAGAAAGAACAAAAAATGCAACCATAATCCAGACCTGATAAAGAATAGGTTTATTTAATGAGTTTACAGCATAAGATCTTAAGTTGTAACTGAAGTTTAAGAGAGAATGAAAAAAACCGAATTCTGGGAGAGGTCTTTATTAAAGAAACAACCCATAGGTAATTTCTGATAACTTCCTGAGTTTCCCTATTTCTCCAAATGACCCAAAGTACTTTTGCCTGAAAGGGTCCAAACTGGTACAAAGGAGATCAGGCCAGAGGGGCTCAGCCCTGCTTCTGGCATGTGCCAGAACTTGGATTCTAACCCTTGCAGAGCAATGGAGATAAGAGTGGCAGTAGCTGGTGCACATGAACCTCCTCCTTACTGATCCTCACCCAGGGCCCTGCTCACAAGCACCAAATCAGCTGCTGAGGACTACGTAAGTCTCTTGTGGTCCTTGACTGGGAGAGGGGACACCTCTAACAGGGTGAAGTATGTTAGAAGAATCATGCAAGAGACTGCCTTGGTAGGGAACAATCCCCACTGTAATCCTTATCCAGTGTCAAATCTTCTGACACTTCCTTTTTTTGCCTTTACCTCCTTCATGCAGAAGCAGAATGTAGAGGGACTGGGCTGTGCAACACTTCTCATATTCTGCATCCATGGAAGAGGTTCTAGAAGCCTGCTCCAGCCAGGGACAAGGACAGATTATGGACAATGACCTGACCCCAGTCAAAGGAAGGCAGTGCAAAGTCTCCCCATTCTTTAGCAGGAAGGCATAAGGAGCAGGCCTTAAACCTCTAGCTTGGTACCAAGGGTAGTAAACTTGCAGTAACAAAGCAGATACTTACACAAATAGCAGACCATTTATTAACAGAAGAGCCAGGGTGAACCACTATTTACCTTCTCAGTTTCTATAATCTCATGGTCCTCTTCCAAACAAGACCTAAATTCTTCTGGAACGTTTTCTGTCTCTAATATCTTCTCTTCCTCCTGGGAAACACTTTCTGAAGAAGCAATCCTCAATTCAGACAGTTTCTGCTCTATTTTCTTGCTGAGCTTTTCTTCAGTCAGGCTTGCTCTGGGGATGAAGGTGTTTTCCTGCTGCACATTGTACTCTGCAGGCCGTGTGTGTTCCCAGGCTCCAAGGCAGCCCTGGGGAAGCGAGGTACACCCCCAGCTGCACTTTGCACAGGGATGAGTGGAATACAGAGCCTCTGGGCAGCAATCCAGGCCCGGGTGACCCTGTCTGTAGTGCCCTGAGGCTCTGTAACCTGGTGCCACAAGGTATGGGTAATCCAAGCTTGAATCCACCACCATCTGCCTGGCTGCTAAAGGCATCTGCAGCTCTAGGATGATGCGTTCACTCAGGGGCACGGGAATCCGCAGAGCTTGGGCAGAAGACACCTCCTTAGTCTGCCCATTCCAGAAATTCACAAGCACTCCCCTTTCATTGTGTGCTGTGCATACTGGGGGAAAAAAAAGGCAAGTAATGTATTAGCAGCATGTCAATCTGTGTGCTTTATCTCATAGAGAGCAGGAGGTAAAAGTAATGACTTGTGTTTCAGATAATTCTGTAACAACTTCCATGATTTTATTCTTTACAGGTTTAAAATTTGACTTTCTCCTGGCTTTCCTGCAAGGAGACAGCAGATATAAAAAAAAATCTCACTTGCCACAGCAGGTGGGATTTTACCCTGAAATAGCTGAAAAGCAGACTAACAGAATCAGGTGACTCTTAGGAGGGTCAGGAAAGTTTTTGACTTGTGCTGGGAGGATGCTATACCCAACCCCATACTTTTTAGGAAGTTTTCACCCACAGAACAAAGCAAAGGCAAATTCTGTGAGCTGCATCAATTCTGACCCTGAAAAGGTGGCTTAGTGCCAACAATAAAAACACAATGAAGAGAACCCAAGCAGCAGGAGGTGAATTCTCTGTGCTGGAGCCCGTTCCCTTCCCTGCAGTGACCAGCTCCTGTGGTGAGTCCAGTGCTGCTAAGAAAACCAAAACAGCCAAAGCAGGTACCTAAAGGTGCCTCTGTGTTCTCCACAACCCTTAGCACAGTGCCAGGGCCAAAACGTTTGGCTGGAGCCTCCCATGGTGCCAAGACCCTGTCCCCTGGAGCAAGAGGCTGTCGCCGGGCATCTTCGTAGTGCACAATGTCATAGAGCGGCGTTTCCTGCTGCCCACGCTGGACCTTGCCCTTCAGAGCACCACTTTGGTCAAACTCAACCAAAAAGCCTTCCCTGGAGCCCTGCAAGAGTAAAACATGCGGTGTGCAAGGCAATTTGCAAGGTCCAGTTAACATCAAAGCTTAAGTGCTAAGAGGGAAGTGGCAGAAATCCCAGGAAGTGGAATGTGATCTGGGAATGCAGTTTTCCTCTTCTACCAGGGTTTCACTGTACTGTGTCCATACCACTTCAAAAGTAAATAAAAAGCTGGGGCTTAAGGGGCTGACAGGTTTTTTCTTCCTTTCACTTTGGAGTTAGATTTTAGTAAGAACACAGTCAGCAGGCTAAGGCAGAATCTACCAGGAAAACCTCTCACAGGAAAAAGAGCAGCCAAAAGAAACTGTGTATGATGCAGTTCACCACAATCAGAAGGATAAGAAACAATCCTTCAGCAATCAGAAGGCTAACAAATCAGTAAAAAGTCACAACTGTCATAAATTTAAATACTTTAATTGAAACCTTCAGCAGCAAGTGAGGACAAGATCTATTGCCAGAATCTCAGCCTTCTCTGCAGATCTCTGAGTGCACTTACACAAATAATACTGTCAGCTCCTGCTCCAGCTGATGTCACTTGTGCCTACAGCTGTCCCAATCTGTTCTAACCCAATCTCTTCTACCCCACACTGAAGCTCACACACATCCTCACCTATACTAGCACCAAAATTTATTTAACTAACCTGCAAATGAACTGGATTTTAAAAGAAAACCTGCAGAGGGGATTTTCAGTCTGGCATCCAAAATCATCTCACAATTCCCAGAAACACAGATGGAAAAGAATGAGGAAAGCTCTCAGTTTGGTAAAGAGGAAGTGGACCCTGGAGACAAACATTTTGGATTACTAGCTGCTGTTCAGCTAATTAACTCTGCTGCTAGGCTGGACAAAAGTAGACAATAGGGATAAGGGACCGGTTTTGTCTGTCTCTGAATAAAAACTCATTATATCTACAAAAACAGATTGGTCTCCAGGCTGTTCTTACGTGCAGGACTCCTCACAATAAACAGCCAGACAGCACCAGGTAACAGAAGAAAACAGGGTGTGGGGAGGCAACAGTGGCTAGGAAGTGCATGTGTAACACTGGAGGGCCACCCCACAGCAAGGGCTTGGGACTGGTGAGTATGGGAAGAACAGAGAAAAAAACCATACATGCTCTTACAACCATGTTCCCAATAAAGAGTTACCTTCACCTCCTGGACAATGTGGCCCAGGTAGTAATAGCCATCAGTTTCTCTCCTTGCCAGCACACGAGCCCCCCTCAGGACACGGGAAGCCTCCAGTGACAAACCAATGAAATTTCTTTTGGTTGAGGGTATCAAGGACATGCACAAGGGACCTGGGTTCCAGGCACAAACAGGACAGCTGTGGAAAATGAAAATGCAAGAAGTAATGGAAAGCTCAGCAACAGATACTCTGCAACTTACTGCAGTGCAAACAAACTAAATCAACATGGGACAAAACTCCCACCCTGCAATAACTGTCTCTCTGTTTCCCAGCTTTTCCTTCTCTGCTTTTCCGGTGACCCACCTATAGATTATGAACTTACTGTGTTACTGGACATCTTGGCAGCAGAGAGCTACAGGAATCTTTATTAGCTGTGTGGCAGCACTGGACATGTGAGATGGATGTGGAGCTTACCTGGAAGGGGGAAGGAGGAGATGGAAGCAGAAAATGAGCATGATTTTTGAACATTTAAATCCTTAAACAGGAATATTGTCTACAATATTAGATTATTAAACTTTAAACTAAATAATATTACAATATTATTATTAAACTTTCAGTTTATTACTTCTCTTTATAATTATTCCACCATGTCTTGTGGTACTATGTTGCTTATCTGTAAATTCATCACAAATGGTTTTGGTTTTGAAAAAAAGTTTGGAAAGAAGGAATATTAAAAAAAAACCCTTAATAACTATATGATAAGCCCCCCCTTGCACCTGGTTTCTATTCAGCAGCTAGGCGAGTAGCAGGGGTGGGCAGCCAGTGGCCATGTGGGCACTGCTGCTGCTGCTTACACAGCTGCCAAGCTCCCCTGGCAAGCAAAGCTGAAAGGTCAATGAAAGGTCCTGAAGTCAAGGAAGAGTGAAGAAAGTGGGGGCTCAGTCTAGGGGGACAAATTTGCCTCTGCAGGTCAAAGCCAGCAGTGGAGACATCCAGCCTGAATGAGATGGGAAACATGGGATGCTTGAGAACAAGGACACAAGGACAACAGAATGCCAGGGACTCCAAGACAGAAAGACAAAATATAAGGCAGTTGGAAGGCAAAGCTGGCAATAAAACGATGAACTTTGTATCAAAGCATTCAGCTTTTATGGAAAAACATCAACTCAGTATGGAGCATACTGCAGGGTTGCAACACGTTGCACATGGTAACTAAAAACTGGTTGAAAAGTTTGCTGATATTCCCTGTAAACTGCTACTGAAAATGGCTCAGATGAGCAGGGAAATTAAAATTCCTTAACCACAAGGCTATCCACTGCTGCTTCAGGTGAGGATGTTAGGTGTTTGGGGTGTTAACAAATGCAGAAGGTATTATTGCTTATTTAAAATACCTTCAGGAGGGTCGCAGAAGCTCTTCTCCAGTTCTTTGTGGAGAAGAATCCAATAAAGGTTCAGGAGGAACTACAAGTGTGGATTAAGCTTACATTGGCATCATACCTTGTCAGGAGGAGCAGGAGAGTGTTGGATTCCTTGAAAGCACCCTCCTGATAGCCTGGGTACGTTCTCCATTATTTTTTGCTTGCTTCTTTTGTGATCACCTCAGTGTCCCGGGAGGCATACTGATATGCATTACTGGATGCAACTGGTTCTCCACAAAAAGTTGGCAGAATTCCTCCAGCCCTTGCTCTGGCATATACCGGTGAACAGATCCACCCACCGGCAGAATGGGTTTTCCATCCTCCTCAAAGTGCAGGGACTGAAACAGGGCTGCAGCTCCAGGAACACTGCTGAGCGAGCAATAAAGAAGCAGGGGCACCTCTGTAACACCTCTGGGAAAGGGAAAACGGGAGACAAGAACAAAACTCTCTCAGATGCTCAGGTGGGAATTCTGTACTGGCTATTCTATAGCCGAGGGGCCGCTCCTGCGTTCCCGCTCCGGCTGCCGGCCCCGAGAGCG
>NW_005054414.1:705039-705369 GCF_000277835.1 Geospiza fortis | reverse complement strand
CTTCCGCCCCTTCCTAAACCCCCACCAGCTGGAGGCGTCTTCTCTTCCCGCGCCAGCGGCTGGGCTGGGGAGCTCGCCCCGCTCCGCGCCCCCCGTGGGCGACCCCAGCTTTCAGGAGAACTCACGGAGAAGCCGCCCGTGGTGCCGCCCCGGCGCTCCCAAGCGCTGAGGGGAGTGAGGGCAGATGTGCGGGGCAGTGCTGCTGTCCCCGGGCGCCAGGACCCTTCCCTGTCCCTGGCCAGCTCCCTTTCCCGGGATATCTCCGAGCCCCGGACTGTCTCCGTTCCCCGGGATACCTCGGTGCCGCGGGCTGTCTCCTTTCCCCGGATA
>NW_005054414.1:702705-704785 GCF_000277835.1 Geospiza fortis | reverse complement strand
GCTCGGCCCTGAGTGCAGCCCCGGGCACCGTGCCCGGCTGGTTCCGCTGCAGGGAGCCTGCTCCCAGCACTGCCCAGGGGAAACCCGCCCAGCCTCGGCGGTTCAGGAGGCCGTGTCCGCACTACTCGTGGCCTTCACAAACGTGTCTTGGCTCTCTGAGAGCAGGGAGCCCCGTTTTGGCAATATAAGGCTGCACTGTAACTAACACCCGACTTGGTTAGGAGTTGTAGCTTACCTGGTACTGGTTCTAAATTATTTTATTAATGTGGTTGTCTAGAGACATGTGTGCAGATGTCCCCCTTAAACGTTTTAGGCTTTTGCTTGTTTCCAGTTCTTTTTTTAAGCTGTTGTGTCACACATTACAGCTCTAAACCAAAAGCTTCAACTGCTGTTGAAGGGAGCATTGAGGACATCCTTCTGCTCTGCATGGTGGGAAGATGATGAGCGAAAAGGTTCTCAGGTTTTTCTTCTGTTATTTTCAGGTTCCTGGAACTAATTGAGGCCCCTGGAACCAAATCTTTGGCTCCTGGGTCCTTATGTGAATAAAACTGTAAACAACGTCTAAGCTGAAGTGTATTTTTTTCCTATTTTTAGTAGAATTCTTGGAAAATGAGCATGACAGCTTTCAAGTTGTAGTACTTGCGTACACGAGCTTCTGTAATGCCTGCTTGATAGAGAATGTGCTTGCCCCAAGAAATAAGGTCCATGAGTGCATGGCAGGTAACAGTCTTATCAACAAAGGCTCTGCCAAATAACCAGTGAAGAGGTGAGGGGAAATTGCCATAGGAGCAGGAGAATTCACCCAGAAGAGAACCCAGACCAGTTGGTGCCAGGCTTTTCCCAGGATGAAGGAAAACTCCCCTTGGGTATATAAAAGTTCAGAATAGTAAAGGTAAAAACGCCGTAGGGCTCAGCACAGCAGTCAAGGAGGCAGTGATCCAGTTTAAGATGCAGGGGGGGGGTTACACTGCAGGAGTCCCTTGATTTTATTTTTTTTCTTCTCCTCTTCCAGAGTTATATCCTAAAGTAACTTTTTCACTCCCCTTAACCCCGTGAGTTGCACCTCTCCAACTCTGTGCAGAGGAGTCATGCATGACACAATAAACAATCTCCTTCAGACTTTTCCATGCAGTCAATCTTTATTATAGCAGTATTCTCATATTCACATCAAGTACATAGAACTTTTTGCCTTTCATATAATACAGAGTTCTTTAAATAACTTTACACTGAAATAGTTTTCTTCAATCTGAATTCAGCTATCAAATTTTAATATGTTTTAAGTCTCCATGCTCTCTAACCAAACTGGACAATATTTCCCATTGTACAAATTTACATGAGAAAAACTCCAAAGTACAAATGAAGGGACAACAAAAGTAAAGGGAGAAGGAACAAACAAGAAAAATAAGTTGTATTGGCAATTACAGGGGAAACTTGAGAAGGAACGAAGGGGAGTTGCCATGACCTACCTAACAGGAAACCAAAAATAAACATTTTGTTATGAATTAAAAAATAAATACAAGTTTCGAAACAATTACTCCATTGTAGATTTTAAAAAGCAGCTATGGAAATCTACTAACACAATGGGTTGGTTTTTTTATTTAAGTAACCAGACTGGACCTTCTACTTTGCAGTCATAAGCCCCTTGCAAACCTCTGGTGGTCAAAAAAAAAAAAAAAAAAGAAATACAGCTGAAAGGAATGTTAGCACAGAGTTTAAAGTGGTGGGACATACATTTCATTGCACTAAGGAACAAACAAAAGAAATCAAATCTGTATATAAATTTCCCTTTCCTCTCCTTACTATGTACTTTGCCTCTCATAAACAAGCCTCTGTATTATGAGGTAATGCCATTGTCTTGACTATATATAAAAATAATAAAGTTTAAAGGATATAGATCTAGGTATCTATAAACTTTAAACAAGCCAGTCCTCTCTTACTCCCCCCGAGGGTCCAACCAGTGAGTGCTACCCCTTCCATCACTGCTCAATGCATGGTGCTCCCCTGGGAAGCCTGGGAGACCTGTGCCCCTTTCCTAATCTAGGAAAAGCAGCCTGTGCTCAAGTAAGAAAGAGAGACAGTG
>NW_005054414.1:648219-702651 GCF_000277835.1 Geospiza fortis | reverse complement strand
GGCAGCAGTGGCCAGCCTGCATGTGTGTGTGTGTTGGGCAGGGAGAGGGGATCCCATCAGGCAGCTGATGGCTGAGTCCTTTTGCAATTGCTGGAGAACAAAGTCACTGCCCAGCCCAGGAGAGCCTTCAGTACACCCACAGGGATGGGGGGTGGGTGGAGGGTTCCACCTGGAGAAGGGAGGGCCAGGAGGAGCTCTGCACTTGGAGTCAGGATGAGCACAGAGCAGACGGGCTGGCTCCTGCATCCCAGGTAGGGACAGACCCTGCTCTAGAGGCACAGGGCAGCACTGGAGCCCAAGAGGATTTCAAGAGTGGAACAGAGGGAGGGGCCAGGACTTTTCCCTGTTTGGGACTTTCCCCCAAACAGCAATGTTAATTTGGGTTGCCAACACATGCAAGTTGGCCACTGTCAGGTTTCTGTCAGTTGAGAAGTGTGGAGAGGGGGAGGAAGGGGAGGCAGGTAGGACACAAGGCTCATGAAAGAATGATGTGCTTTTTTTTTTTTGTTGACTTTTTTTGTGGTTTTTCCTTTTCTAAAGGTTCACAGCTTTGAATAAAAAAGCACATTTATTGCACTTACACTTTATTTTAGACAGAGTTAATTTAAATTATGCCCTCACAACCCCCCACCATCCCCAAATAACCCAACACCCAAGTTTGGTCCATTCTTCCCCCCAGATCCAACATCCATGCCCAGGTGATGGGCTTCATTTCTTCTCCTAATATTCCACTGAACTCTCAAACACACAGATGGATTTTCTCTTCAACAAGGGTGAATACACAAATGCAACACAGAATGACACTTATCAAAACAAAACCTGACCATCTTCCAAACCCAAATAAACAACAAAAAGTTATTTTTGTGGTTTACTTGTTCAAAAGTAAATATCACACTAGGCTTATTCTAAAGTACAGCTGCTGCAAACATGACAAACTAGACAAAATTACTGGACAGGCCACTGTTGGCTCTTGAGGAGGCTGGGTGAGCTGAACACATTGCTGCTGGATGCTATGAAGCAAATACTAGGTAGTTCAGAAGTTCCTAAACAAAAAAAAACAAAACAAAAGAAAAACCCAAAAAACCACAACCCCCCTGCCAAACCTAAAAAACCACCTCCTTCCCTAAAAAAAAAAAAAAAAAATAGAGACAAAATAACCATCACATGTACTTTTAGCGCAGAATTTGGGGTAGGCAGAAGAATTCCAGATCGTTCCTGGAACATAAGTAGAACATTTTTACTCTTTGTTTTCTAAAAGGAACAAACCCAAATTAAATCGGTCTGATATCTCATATGAACTGTGCCTTTAGACATAACTTTGTAAGTTCAAATTGTGCCAAAAGTCCTGCCCCAAGGAAGAAAAGGAAAAGATCTGAAAAAGCATTAATATGTAAACCCACTATTCTGTCCTTCATGGACAAGTAGGTTAAATATGACACTGATATGTAGGTACTGCCAGAAGTCTACGTGACCAGTTTGAAATTTGAACAAATCAAATTCATACCCACTGGTTGTCCCTCAGCTGACAAGACACCTACCATCTCCCACAGTTCATGTGCAATAACGGGATGTGGTCACTGAACAGCAACTGCAAGAGGCCCAGGGAAGCAGTGAGGAAACCTGCTGACATTCCAGAAACAAAACCTGACTGCATTTTCTGGGACAAGGAACTAATTGAATGGTCTGATACATGTGAACCTTGATTACATGAATGCTAGCCACCAGTTTCTCCTCATCTAGCTCTCATTCTCCACCTACCATCTCATTCCAAGATGCTGTAAGAGTGTAGTTTTGGGCCTCTTTGGAGCTTTCCTTAACAAGATCTCTGTGTCTTTGGAAGGGAAGGAGGGCTTACTTGTTTTTAAGTTAAATGAAGCTCATTACCTGTTGATAGAGCAGATTTCAAGCAGCAGGTTTACTGTATAAATTCGGTATCCTTCAATTCTTAGCTTTGAAATGCTAACAGGTATTTTGGGGAATGCTCTTTGTCCTCCCTGCTCCTTTACAGGAGTTGACCAACTCCAAACTACCTACCTACAGGGATAGCTATATACAAAACTACTGCAGCAGATGTAAACCAAAGACACCGCTCTAGTTACAAAGCACCTGGTTTACATTCTGTTGTACTTTTTAAAGTTGCAAAGGCACATGATCATTTGGCAAACTACAAAAACTGTTTTGGGGGATCCCTATGTAAACCATTGAAGAGAGGGTCTCGGTAGCTCTCTTTTCTAAACAAAAGAGAGAAGTTAGTTTCCATCTGAATTCACTCTTGGTGTAGTCTGTATTCTGCAGCTTTTAAAGCTTCCTCCTTCCACAGGATCATAGTTACTGCTGTCATGGTGCTGACTTAGTACCTTCTGTGTTAGCATCCTTGAAACTTAAACGCAAAGTTTTTCATTTTAACAATCTGGCTCTGCTCTACTGATAATTTATTAGGTAAGAATGACAGCATCATAGATTATGCTGAGTTGGAAGGGACCAACAAGGGTCATCAAAGTCCAACTCCTGGCCCTGCACAGGACACGCCAAGAATCACCCCATGTGCCTGAGAGCACTGTCCAGATGCTTCTTGAACTCTGTCAGGCTTGGTGCTGTGATCACTGCCCTGGGCAGCCTGTTCCAGTGTCTGACCCCCTGGAGGAAGAACCTTTTCCTGATATCCAACCTAAACATCCCCTGATGCAACTTCAGGCCATTCCCTTGGGTCCTGTCATTGGTCACCACAGAAAAGAGATCAGTGCCTGCCCCTCCTCTTCCCCTCAGGAGGAAGTTGTAACTGCAGTGAGTTTCCCCTCAGTCTCCTCCAGGCTGAGCACACCCAGAGACCTCAGTTGCTCCTCATAAGGCTTCCTCTCCACACCCTTCACCATCCTCATGGCCCTCCTCTGGACACTCTCTAATAGTTCATTAGTAATAGTCTAATAGTAATAATCTTCTTTACACTGTGGCACTCAGAACTGCCCCAGCACTGGAGGTGAGGCTGCCCCAGCCCAGAGCAGAGCAGGACAAGCCCTCCCTTGCCTGGCTGGCCATGCTGTGCCTGTGCCCCCAGGGCAGGGATGTCCCTCCTGGCTACCAGGGCACTGCTGGCTTGTGTCCAGCTTGCCATCAACCAGGACCCCCAGATCCCTTTGTGCTCTGCAGCCTCTCATCGCATGGTCTATACACACAACCACGGTTATCCACCCCAGGTGCAGAATCCAGCACTTTCCCTGGCTAAACCTCATATGGTGGGCATGAAGCTGGTATGAAGTAATGAAGCAGTGAAGGCAGCTCTTTCAAATGCATGCCAAAACAAACACCAAGTGCAAATGCACAGTAACAAGGCTGCAGTAAACAAAGTTTGTTTCATAAGCTTCTATGTAAAATGCACCAGAGAAAACCAGAACACTCAGCACTTTCAGAGTGATGCTCTAAGAGTCCACTCTTAGAGCAGCTGCTTTTTAACTTGACTATACCTAGAAGCTTTGCCTGTCCCACTGTGCTACTGGTGATACATTTTATCAACAGAGGACATGTCTACAGTACTATGAAGAGTTTGTGCTACAAACGCTGCACTCACAGTCAAGAAGGGAATGAATTCTAGAGGCTGCAGAAGTGTGAAATGTCTACATGCTTCTTCCCTAAACTTAGTCTCTGCAGATATCAAAGCTTCAATCCATACTTGTTTGTGAGGTGTCTGGGGATCTGGCTTCCCTCAGCCTTCTGTAAAACGTTGGATGCATTTACACCACCAGGCAAACACAGAAGAAAAACTGTTTATGTGTGATCTTCAGGGTGCTTTTCCCCCAGTTTGGGCATTTATGGAATGACATGGTATTTATCAATAATCAGAATTTCACTCATTTTATGTCACAAAGGCCAAATTCTGCCTCTAAGGAGCACATACTAATCCAAGTGATGCTAAGACACCATGGTAAAATAACAGTATTTGTTCTCAAACATTCTGCATCATCATCAGCTGCTAGAGCAGTCAAGTACAAGAAAAGATGCTTTTGGGTAAGCATAAAAAGCAGAAGTGAATTCATCTAATGACTTGCATAAGTTTAGGAAAAAAAAAATAAATGACTGGGATAATTGTACCTGGGGCTATGTAGGGCTTAACTGACACAGCAATTACTTTCAAAGTAACCTGGCCTCTATATCCCTGCCATTTGGTTTGAGCTCCATCACCAAGTTGCAGTTCTGGCAAATATGCCAGGGGAAACAATCACATTCTGAGCAGGAAGGTGTAACAGGCAACAGGCCTCTGTCACCTGTATGGAAAAGGAAAGGCAGAAGGGAAGGTCTGTGCCTGGTTGATAAAGACATGAATAGCTGGGACTGGACACTGGTACTTTTGCAAATGATTATGAAATACAAAATACTACAGAGCTAAAAAAAGCAGAATGACTCTCTGGGTGTTTGTCCCAACATGTGCACATGAAGGATGTACTCACATTTCCATACTCTGGCATGTGCCTGTGGTTGGGACACCATGAAGGAGCTTAAGGAATTTAGGGTAACAGGCATGTTGGTCATTTCAGTTTACTTCCTTCATCCCACTGCTACAGAGAGCACTCATTTCTCATCTATTCTTGATTGCCCATTCACTAAATATCTAAAGGGCATCTTTAAGACTGGTTCTGATGGCATGCAAGACATCCAGAAAAACTCCTGAAGGAAAAGATAAAACCAAAAAGAATCCCAATTATTTACAAACCACATTTCTTTCAAAGTTTTGCATGAGCATTACCTGGGAACTCTTACAGACAAACACACATTACTACAGCTATCTGGAGGGAAACAAACAAACAAGAAAACCAGTAGAAATGCATCCTGAAAGGACTTCTCTAAACAGCAGCCAAACAACTTGCACATTCCTCAGGGAAAAAAATAAAACAAAATGAGAAACAATAAAAGAAAAACAAAACTACAAACAAACGAACCCCAATAAAAAAACCCCCAGAGATCATGTGTTACTTATAAAGTGCTTTGCATGGACAAGGATAGCAATTTTCCTTGTGCTTTTCCTATGGGCTCAAGAAGCATATTGTAGACTAATGGGTAATGAATCTTCACCAAAGTAAGTTCATTTTAAGCAAAGATAGAATGAAGTTCCTAATAGGGAATTTTCTGCCAGCATGACTTTGTGGAAGGAAAATAAGAGCTTTTAACATGATCTGTGAAACAAATGAGCGTTGAACCACCTGTCCATACTTGCTCTGTTAACAGCTTCTTTTGAGAGAACCTTGACCTCAGTATCCCTGACACGTACAAATGGCGCCACAGCCCATAAAGGGGCTGGAGCCAAGCATGGGGTGAAAAGAGAAGCAGGGACTCCTTTCCCCCTGGGAGCCTGTATCTGGTAAATGCTCTCACCTGCCTGCTGCCACCAGCGGCCCCAGGCTCCCTCCACCTCTCAGGTACTGGCCTCAGATGATGACCAGGGAGCACTCCGACTGCACCATCTGCTACCACCGCTCTGCATCAGCTTCTCCACACTGGAAAGTGGCTATTGCTACTTTTTAAATTCCTGCCAACCTCATTAAGGTAGAAAACCTTACAGCATCTGAAGACCCACAGCAGACAAGAAAAAGATTTGTGCTTTTTTTTTCCTTCGTTTTTAAAATGCGTCCCGTACACAAAATCAATTCTGTTCATGTACCAACATGAATCACTTCATTCTTGTAGAGACTATTAAGTCATTCACTATTGCTATCTTGCTAATGTTTGTGGAATTAATATGAATACACAGTATTTCAGTTTTAATTCCCACTTCAGATCAGTCCGGTCCCTATAGCCCCAGTAAATATTTACTGACAAACGTAACAGACTACCAGCAACACTGCAACATTCCAGGGTATTAAAAACACCTTCTACTTCTGATGTGCTTTTCTCCCTTCATCTGGGAGCAACCTTCTGCAGACAGGAACAGTCTCCTTCCCCTAGGGAGGCAAGGACAGCACCCTCACTCGGTACATCCACGTTTAGCATGGACACCACATTCACACACATTTAACTCCTTCATTTATTTGTCATGATTTTGTTAAACACTCCCCACCTCCTCCCAGCAAGAACCTCTCTGCTAGAGGGGGGTCAGTTCTCCTGCCTCACCTGGAGTGGTACAGGGCTGATATGAATCAAATTCTGGAAACTTCTGTCTGAGCTTGAGTTTCTTTCCAGTGTGGTCTGCCTTGCCTCTGTACAAATAATTTACAGGTAATACCACACACCAGAGAACTCTGCAAGCAGATCACATCACAAGATATTCTACTAGAGGTAAATGATGTGCAGAACTCTATGAGTTGTTGCTTTCCCTGACTGGGTAACTTTTCAAAAAGCTACTAACCATTTGAAAACCAGGACTGGAGGACAGGAAAACAAAGCACTCTAATGGAGACACCGCCACCTTCGTCCTAGTTTGCAAAGTGTACAGAGGGGAAAGACAAGCAGAAGGAAAGAGATGACAGGGAGGAAAGCAATGAGAGCAGGAGTAGTCAGCGTGGATCCAGCAAGTACCGTTTTGTTTTGATCTAACAACTTGCCATTAGGACAAGATGCTCCACATTTACACACACACTTATCAGAGGACGTTTAGTTAACAGGATAAAAATCCTTTAAAAAAAGCTCTTGAAAGTACCAAAACATAATTTTTGGAATGTCTAATTCTAGGGGGGGATTGTATTTGAATTCAATTCAACCTGAGAACTTTTTTCCTCATTTATGAAAACATTACATATTGGTAAGGTACCTGGCATTAACCTGCACCTTCGTTTAAAATAAAACTTTTAAAGTAGGTACATACACCATTCACAGTCTGTATCAGGATTTCCACAGACTTCAGATGCTGCAGTAGCATCTTTGATAAATACATTGTATCATATGATACAAAAAAAAAAAAAGAGGACAATCTCGCTACATTTTTTTTAAACTTCAGTTTGTTGCTGGACCAACAAAAGAAGGATTGACCTAATCCTTCAAAAAGATGTCATATGTGCACACACCAAGAAAATACTGGAAAAGGAAAAAGGTTAAGGATGGTGGTTGTTGTTTGTTCTTTTTCAGAAGTGGTAAAGTAAATCTGAAAAAAAGGTGTGGCAGCATCCCCTTTTCCTTCAGATGAACCTCTCTGCTTTCAGAATAACATCTCCAGCTCCCACTGTGCCACACTTTTAATTTTAAAGGAATAAACCCCAGCAATATAGACAGATTGAGGTGTTTGACACTGTAATACAACGAAAAGGGGATACTGCGTTGTCCATAAATCAGTAAGTACACCAGGAAAAAACAAAGGATCAGAATGGAAAATGATTCATTGAAATGAGCACTCATCAGCCGTTGAGGCTCTGATGGTGACGCTGTTAGAGGGAGCAAGGCGGCCGGCACACCCTCCAAAGCAAGGCTCCTAATTCAGCAGCAGCAGCTCCGTCCCCGCCCCGAGCACCACAGTCACACCACGAGCGCCCTCTCCTCTCCTGGGAGTGATGCCAACGGCACAGGCAGCCACTGCAGGTCTCCGAACGCACGTGGTGGTTTGTGTCGAAGGAGAAACACTGGCAGCAGAGGACTCTGGTTCCCAAAAAGGTACTTTTTCCCATTGTGTTGGACTGGTGGTTCCATTCTGCTCCACTTTTAAGCTTATGGATATCTTTTCTAAGTTACTTAAGGTTTTGCGGAGCAGAATGGAGTTTTGATGTTAAGAAACTGTAGGAACACAAGACTTAAATAACAGAGTAGGTGCTGCCATGGTGCTGTGGCTACTTGAACGCTGCAAATTCTCCTGTAGAGGGAGGACAAGAGCTTGGTTTAAAAAGGTGATTTCAGTTACGAGACTAGTTGAACATCAGGCTGAATATAAAAGATGTTAAAAAATGCAAACTGTTAAAATTAAAGCACAAGAGAATACACAGTGAGAGAACATTGAATACAGACCCAGCATATTTAACCAACAAAGGATTTCTTGAAAGCAAGCCGTACCCATTCTTCCCAAGAAGGTGAAAGTTCAAGCAAAGTCTAATTCATCATGCATTTGAAAATTATATGTGTCAGCTTAATTTTACTTGAAATTCCTTATTGCACATATGTCCTCCTGAGAAGCACCAGTTTCAATAAATGCATCCAACTGCAAACCAGTTCTATTCTGCTGTAAAACTAATTTAACAACAAAGAACTTTATGAGAAATCCATTACCCTTTAAAGACTATATACAGTAAAGTGCCTGAATAGAAAACCAGTGTTACAGAGTGCTAGGATTTGGTTTAGAGAGCAACATAGCAACCCACTGACAGAAATATAAGAATGGAGAGATTGTCTATTCAATCCCAGACCAGAAATTAGGCCTCACTAACAGGGAGCATAACAAATAAAGCAACTCCATGCTTCCTTCAGAATTACTGAATAAAGAATAATTATATGCAGTGCTTTCACACATGATGATATCCTGAAATGCTACATAATTTATTTAGTGTCACCATGCCGTGAGACAGACTCATAGCCCCCTTCTGAGGGGATGCAACTATGGCACAGAGTAAAATTGCTGCCTGAAGTCTTTCAGAAGTTTGACAGAAGATTGAATAGAAGCTGAGTCTAAGATATTAATCCTCTTAATCCTATACTTTAGCAAAAAAAAAAAAATTCCCTGCCACCCACAAAGAAATTGCATTCTACAGGATTTTTAGTGAGGGGTGTCTAAGCAAGCATAATCAAAAGGACTCGGGAGAAAGAGAAAAGAAACATACATATAACTTCCCCCTGTTGAATTTCATATGCATTTTGGGATAGTTTATGCCACTTTCTTGACAGCACTTCTCAGAGCTTCCCTAATACTGAAGGAGTGATAAGCAGGCACAAGAGAGCCTTTGTTCTGTTCAACAGAAGGGTTGTGAATGCCATTACATTCAAACAACTGCTCCCTATCTGGTGTCCTTCCATCTTTTCAAGAGTGATTGTATTGTTGGCTTTGTTTTTTCTCAAGATTCTTATTCTGAATACTGGAAACAAAACAGAAACATCCCTGAAAACATAATTCCAGGCTTAGAGTGTTAATTCTGTGGAATGTCTTGCTTTACAAAGAGTAGAACCAAGAAGAGTAGTCAGCTGTCTGCACTAGGAGGGGGAAGAAAAGGCATCCAGAAGGCCTGTGAGGAACAGCTGACCCAGCTCTAAGGGAGCTTGAAGAACACAGGGAAAGGGTTCTGTGTCTCATAGGAAATGACAAGGGAGTACACCTGAAGTCCAAATTAAGGGTGGCACAGGGAGTTGTGACAGGCCTCAAGCTCTATGCGTCTTTACAGACGGTGGTGGCAGGCTTAAGGTATAAAAACAATAGAATAAAAGCTTCATGATGGATCTAATTGCCTAATTTACTAGTTCTACCACCAGATGAAACTCTTGCTCCAAATACTCTAAATATTGGATAATTTTTTCTTGCTTTTTTTTGCTACATTTCACTGACTTCTCAACCCTCTTCACAGTATTTTCTAGAAACATCTCAAGTTTTGTATATGTTTTCTTTTAAGAGAAGGACAAAAAAGTGACCAAATATTGCCTGTGAGGTCAATTTTTAAGTGACATTTATGCTTACATACACTTACAAAACATGCTCTATTTATTTTTCAGTCTGCCTTTCTAAACTGGTGATTAAAGATAAATTTATAAAAAAGAGATTGCTCCCTCATTACTCAGCTTGTCCTTCTGCCTACTTCTGGTAATAATTCAGATTTTAATAGTCATATAGGGACTCTCAGGAAAAAAAAAAGAACCTTTAGTTGGGAAAGATCAATGGAAAAACTTTGAGATAAAAAAAAAAAAAAAGAAAAACCTTTAGTTAGGAAAGATCAATGGAAAAACAGGACCAGAAGTAAAGACTTTGAGATGGAATGGTAGCTTAAAAAAGGTAATTTTCAGACTTTCCTGCCATTTAAACAAAACCTTAGCAACCATATTTTCTTTGACAAGCTAATGCTAAATCTCCCCTTTCAGAATTCCAGTGTTAATCTGATCTCAAATCAATAGGAGACCAAAATAGGTAACATGGTCATCTAACAAGGGGATTATGTTGGCTGAACATGTGTCAAATGAAGTTGCCAGTAACAGCTTTCCCTAGGTGAGGTATGTACATGGCTATACTGTCCAGACCAAGCTATACCTATCCACACCACATGCTTAGCAACTTGCTACAAGAAAAAAACCCAGATATTTATATTCATTGTTAGCCAGACATCTGAGGTGCTTTTTATCAAGCAGAACTGCAGATATTTGCTTTGACTGGTAGCAATTTCTTTCCAAAGGATGGATAGCATCTGAAAATATACACTTCTTACAAACCCCTTTCAAGTCAGCTACTACAGTCTTTTCATGCTTGTCTCATGCAGAGCAAGTGGAAACTATTTTAAATGCACACTTTCAAAAAATCTGCAGTAAAAAGATGATCAAGATCTTTCATGTTGCTTCTAAACAATGTATTACAAGGGCATGTTCTGAGTGAACCTGCTACTCCCAATTCCTGGAAGGATTTAAGATGCAGCTACCATTCTGTACTCTCACAAATTTGTAAGCTACCTGAATTCATGGGGTTACTAAGGTATGCACACATCATCCTAACTGTACTCCTTATCCTTGGGTAGATGCCATGTTTCTCAGAAGAATACTAAGGAGAAGAATGGGTCCCTTCCAGGCTGTGCCAGCCTTACCTACTGAACTAGAGACTGACTGATATATTGTAGGGAAACACCAGGTTCCAATACCATGCCTGGTTCACATTCACAGACACAGCAAAAAAAGGAGGTAGTTTACTGTTGGATCTTGTGCTGATCTTTTGTATGGATACTACCCACTGGGTAAGTAAAAATTTGGAACATGTTGAAGGTACCATGACAGATTTTGTTTCTGTACTGATATGTAGGGAAGTAAAATCAAAAGGAATCTCACCTAGTATAAATTACTCCCCCAGAAAAACTTAGGATCCTACAGGCATGTTTTCTGAACCAACAGGTATCTGTTTCTAAACAATACAGCTGAGTTACACTTTTGAGAACTCTGACCCAAATCCACAAGTGCAGTTAGGCACCTTCATCCTACAGATACTCCCAAATCTCATTGAAGCAGCAATTAGAACTTACAAAAATGAGACCTCTAAATGCCTCTCTATCAGATAAAGTTAATGATCCACAAAACAGCCTCCTTTTAGGCTTCATAAAGCGTTTAGTGAGAAGCTAAAATCCCATTATGGCCATGGAACCCAAAATGTTCAGTAAGAACAGGTGACACAGGAAGAATGCACTGACCATACAGCAGGAAATGGGGCCAAAGGTGTCTAAGGATGGCAGCACTTCCCCCCCCCCATAATTGTTCATCTGTGCTATCAGAGCTACAATCTTAACAACAAGAAGGATAACACTACTCCAAGGAATGACTGGGTTGAACTGATCTGGCAGATCTGAACAAGAATAAGCCTGGGCAGGGCAATGGGGATGGTTCTGCACTCTCTGTAACTCCCTGTGTGGGTAGGACTTTTCTGTGTGGGATGCCTCATTTCTAGATTCTGCAGGAGACCCAGTAGCATCCTCTTGCTCTGTCCTGAATACCACACCCCACAGCTTTGGAAACATTCCTCATCACTGCTAGAACAGATACATAAAATAGAGAATGAAAGAGGAAAACAACACTTCAGTCCTGTTTTCATTTTAAGATAAGCCTGCCAAAATGAGGTGAAGCTACCAGGAAGATGGGAAACAGATTTTCTAAAACAATAACAACTTCTGTCCTCCGTAACTACTTCCATAGAGAGTGATTTCAACAGCTAAATTTTCCTGACTAAGAAAAGGAGAAAAGTTCGTTCCCAAACAGCAGAGGCCAAAGAGACCATTATAATCCATTCAGAAAATGTAAAAATTGCCTATATCTCTTTAAGTTCTCTACATCTGCTTCCCATTTTAAAAGGCTCAGTTGCCAGACAGCAGTAAACCAAAACATTTTGGAATTTCTGATCTATTTCAAAAATGTATAGCTAGAAACAAGCAAACTTCTCCATGAGTATGTAAATCAGAAGCCACCAGGAACGCCCCTGGCCCTTGAAGTCCTTACAAGAGCAGCAACAGCTTGTTTCCAATGCAGAGTAATCTGTGAAAATTAACAGCTCAGCAGTTTAAACCAAGTAAAACCACATAACTCATCTCAAAACATACAAGAACACTGTCTGTACATCTTTTTTTCATATCTGACATTAAAGATTGATGTGACCTAAACCATTATTCTGGTGCACTTGTTCTAGAGCAATGCTCTAGAGAAAAATACAGTCTCCAAAGTGAGGAGGATTTTGGTAAGGTGTCTAACTTTCTCAGTTAGATATCAACTGATTCACTTCTGCCTAGTCAAATAGCAGCTTTTCCATGGAAGTGAAAAAAATCAATTTGCCTCTGAAGAGAAGCATGTTCAGTGTATTCTTAACAATATTAAAGTAATTAACACTTTTCATCTTAACAAAATTTGTAGTATAACACTGATTTCCATGAACAAAACTGCTTTTTCAAATCTTCTTTTCCTATTATGGGAGTTAGCAGCATTTTTCCTCTTAAAGCACTTGGTCATGCTTGAGATTTAAAATCTTTTTATAAATTTTGAAATCCGTACTAACTGAAGGATACAGGCACCATTACCAGTAATGCAGTAATGCCTTGCAGCTTAGCAAAAGCACATTCAGAATTTCTTCTGTGTTGCATTGTAACAGAACATTTGGAGATGGTGTAAACTATATCAGGTCAGAATATTTAGAGAAAAATGTAACATAAAAAAACCCATTCACCACTCTTCTGTAGGAGAAATGTTCCCTAAACATCATTAATTTAAACTTCCACTTTCAAGATAAGAGTCACATGTTATTCAGGGCTTTCTTCGGATTCTGTGTTGTATCTGCTCCCTTCTGCTGACCACAATAAAGTTTTGACTGTGTTCAGCCTTGAAGCTAAGTTTATCTTTCCAAGTGTTTCCCACATGAATAGCATAACTAAATTAAGAATCTAAAGCTTTTTGCTCAAATATAACTACCTTAAATGAAGTAAAAAAAACCCCACAAAACCCCCAAAACAACAGATAACCACAGCTTGAGTAGACTCAAATCAAATACACTCCTGAGTAACTAATTCCAATCAATAAACTAGGCAAAAATGACACCTGATGACCTTAAGAGTTTTGAAGTGACTTTTCCATGTCTCTTACGTGACACTACAGCTCTTCTTGTGCCAGCTGTTCCCAGGGCACCAGTTACCAACACAGACTCTGTGCTGGGAACACTCAGTGCCCAGTGATAGGAAGTGAGCCTTTGTTTCCTCAGTAACCCTTACAATCAGAGCTGGTAGAACTGAGAACAAACACCTGGCACTCACAGGACACACCAGCACACAGACACATGCTTTCACATTTTGGTTCAGTGCACTGGAAACCCACCGTATCCCCCTGCCTGGATGGGTGTTTTTGGAGAAGCACAAGCATATAGACTAAAATCCTCTGTCTGGAAGCCAGCCCGGTTCAACGAGGGCTCAGATGCACTGCGGTGAATTTTTGGCAATGACCGGGCCAGAAGCTCAATGGAGGCAAGAATCTAAAACATAGAAAACATGTGATCAAACTTGCTGTTCCAAAGCTCTAAGTCTCTCTTAAAACCAAAGGCACAATATCAATTAACTACAGAAAAATATTTAAGCACATCTTAAAAAAGGGTTTTTAAAATATAGCTTACTGCACTGCACCCTTAATGTTTATATCTTAAGGAAGCTGAAAATGACAGTTGAGGAATTTCCCCCTTTTTAAAGGCACACTGATTCCCTGTAAGCACAGCGAAAACACTTGCTTTTTATTGGACTCCTTGTCTATGCCCTAGTACCTGTACCTTTCATTGCTGCAAACCCAGCTCTGCCAGTGTTTTGCTTAATAACATTTACCAAAAAGTCAGCAGGGGGAGCTCCTTATCTTTTGAAAACGACTTGATTATATTCAAAACAGGGAAAAAAAAAAATCAGATTTTTGCCCTCCTCCCCCTCAAGTTTTTTGAGCCCAAACCTTCCTCAGCAGGCATGATAAAAATCAAGCTCTGTGGCAAAACTATCTGTTTCCTTTCATGAAGCTTGAGGGAGAGCAAGGAGGGCAGTGTAAACATTTCTGAGTACATTTACCAAGTACTAATTTGTGTGTCTAACTGTAACTATTTCTTTCATTATCTCCCTGCTGAAACTTTCTCCAACATGTAAATACTAGTCCAAATACACAGGCCATATTAATACCTGCGTTTTGAAATTAAAATGAGCATTTCTAATTAAACAGAACTAACCAAGTACTGAGCCAGGTCTCTTATGAAACCCTGCCATAGCACTAATAAAAAAAAAATTGGAACTGGCCAGTGAATTCACAACTTTGAATTGTAAAGTCTGTTGAGAGCTAAAGAGGAGCATTTCTCACCTGTGGAAAAAGGGGTCTCTCATCTCTTTTCTTTTTTAAGCATTCTGCCATTAGTCTCTTCATAGCTTTGGGACAGTTGCTCCGTACTTTGCTGAGGTCTGGAGATAGGTATCCTCGTCCCACCATGAAAATTATCTTTATTTAAGGGGAAAAAAGATGAAAGAGGAAGAAGTTGAATTGATAAAATAAACAGTCACAAAAGGTGAACATTTTGCTAGACTATTTTGGTTGCAGCAAGAAGCTTTCTGCTCCCAGGAAACATTAGCTGGTATTGAAATTGACAAATTTCTTAGAGTAATGCTTGCTAACCTATTCAGCACAGAGAAAAAAATTAGATCTTTCCTCCTCCTCAGAGAGATTTCTGTGGAACTTGAACACTAGTAAATGGTTACCATTTATAGCAATAACTATCTAAGGAATGGTTCTTCGGTGTCAAAAACGGACAAAAACAAGCAACTCTGTGGCAGGAACAGAATGTCTAAAAATAAATATTCTGTAAAAAGAAATACTCTGTTTTATATTACAAATCAACAACAACTTCACATTGAAAGGTATTTTAAGAAACACATGGACTTTGGATATTAAAACCCTTTACTTTTCTGAGAATTGATTCCGTCACATACTTTCCCAACACATAAGCTTATTCTTGACATTTGACCACCTCCCCCACTCTCACAAAAATAAAAAGCAAAAAACACCTCAAAAGAAAAAGAGAAACTCCCTCTTCTCTATAGAAGAGGAGACAGACAGGCTTGGTATTTTTACAGTAATTCTTTCCATATGGGAGGCTTATATTTCCCCTAGCAATAAAACTTCAGCATAAAACCAAGTAAACTGATAGGAAGCAGGAAAACAAAACATAAATATGGTTAATCATCTCTTGTATATATAAAAAACCATCAAACATCATCATGTCAAGCCAAGGTCATTTGCAACGTGGTTTGAGCACTGCAGTAGCACTAACACTAAAAAGCACTTCCAAAGCAGCTAATCAAAGATCCATTCATGCTGCAGCAGTAATCACTGCCTTTTCTGACAACTCAGACAACCCAGCAGGTTTATCACACCTTTTCTCTAATGAAGTGTAACTATTTCATATCTTGATACTGGGAAAAAAAAAAACCACAGCAGAAAACCCTCCCATCTCAAGCATGCTATACATGTTATTTATACTAACACAATCCTAGTCCTTTTTTAACTCTGCTTCAGTCACATCTGTGTTGGCATCACGGAAGAACAGAAAACTCCCATATGGTTCGTTTAGAAGTCCCCATGTGCTGAGCAGGATTTTGTAGTAGAGACTCATGTACTGCATCCCTTACCTCTGCTGCAATCAGACTTCCCACTATCTAGCAGCTGGTATTTTCTAAATAATGGCACAAGTTGAAATTATTCAAAATTCATTACTCTTTATGTTTCAAATAGTTTCTTTACAAATAATATAGGGGCTAATCTTTTATTTTAGACTAGAGAAAAGAGTATCACTACAAGAACAGTCTAGAAAAATCTGTTGAAGTGAGAGAAACACTCTGAGGTATAACAAGAATGACACTTTGTTCACTAAGAATCTTGGTTGTGTCATAGTAGCTGATGTAAATGCACCAGAGAGTGAGGAATATTTGCAACTTTTCATATAATAGACAAGGAGTGACAAAACCTCAAGACATCAGATCACATATGTCGGCTTCACTTGCATTTTAAAATTTGTTTCAGCACTTCATTGTAAGCACCCACATCACTGGGTTCATCTTTGAGACCTCAAAAGGTAAAAGCTAAGCAAGGCCAAATATTGCATTTAGAAGGCTGGATCCATCTGGCCAGGAATCCAGACATTAAAGGCAAACCCAAAATTATAAAAAAGAAAAAGAAATAAAAAGGAGTCACTCCAAATTTGATGAATTGGGATGAAGTGTTCTGGCAGATAGGGAAGCAGCCTTATAAAATGGCATTCACAGATGAACGTTGCTATGGTTTCAATTCTCAAGTACTGACAGTGAAAAAACAAGGGATGAGGACACAGAAGCAACAAATACATCACTGCTCAGACACAGAATAGTTTACATCAAAGATCTTGATGCACAGATGCTATTTTCAGGTTAGACAGAAATAAGGAACCAGGTATGCCTTCCCAAACATGCCTGTCCCATGGAGATGTATTACAGCATGTGGGATCATCAAGATTTATGGAATATTTGTTCACAATTAAGTAATCTCCTTGTAGGATCCCCAGACTATGGGAAGTTATATTGTCCAACAAGCAGGACTTGAGAAATGCTGATATCCTGCAATTCAGTTAGATGGTGCATGCTCTCTCGAAGTTGAAATTACTATAAAACACTCAGTGAGATGACTGCTTTTCTGTTTTGTCAGTCCTGTAGCTGCACTATTTATTATTCACTGCAAGTGGAGGGGTGGGGGGAAAGAAAAGAATAACTGAACACACATGGGAGATCATTTTGCCTTTGCAGAACTATTATAAACTAGATTACTATTAAGTAATCTGCTCTCTCCCTATTAAGTATCCTGGCAACCAGTCAGGAAACTGAAAACCTATATTTAAAACAAAAAGAACACAAAAAACCCTCAAGACAATTAAGTAAATTGTTGCTATGTGGTTGAGGCAAATCTAGAAAATGCAGAAATGTCATCTCACAGCATGAGAATCAGAAACATCAAACACACAAAACATCAGAAAGTTGACCACCCAAGTCAGAATCAATCTGTTTCAGACCACCCTTGACTGAAGTCAGTGCCTCCCCTTACCTGGTCCCTGTTGTTGATGTTGGAGTATGGCAACTGTCCAGTCATCAATTCATAGAGAACAATCCCAAATGCATACACATCCGACTGAAAACTATATGGGTTTTTATCTTGCATCCTAATAACTTCTGGTGCCTGTATCAGAAAAGGCAAGAATTAGTTTTTATTTCTGCCCATTGTGCTGCACCTCACCTACCAGGAACAAAACATGGAAATTGCCAAGGTACAAGTACAAGGCCCACTCTTGCCTTCAGGTGTTACTGGGTCCTAATACAGAGTGGATGCTGATATGAATCTCAAAATTCATTGCTTCATTTCAGCTTGGTGATCCCTTTTATTCCTTTATGACAGAGCAAAATTACCTTGGCCAAGCTGAGAACGTATTTTGAAACTAGAATTCGAATCACATTGAAAATAATGCCAGCTAACAGAGATTCAAGTTTTTCCAGGGAGAAAAAGAGGAAGTGGAGCTGCACAGGAGATTGCAATATGAAGCAACTCCTCTTGAATCCTTGAAACTTAGGAGCATCTAACTTTTTCCTGAGCTAGTTCCTCTACTCTTTGGCAGGATGTTTTGCAAGGCTTTTCCCACCTTCTCCTCAACCCTAGATTAATGATACATAATTAATTAATTAATTATAATAATTAACAATTCATTTTCCTTAGCCACTATTTTCATTTCAGTATAAACCTCAGAATAAAAGATGGAGACACTAAAGTTTTTCTGCTGACTACAGGAAAACACATGCTTAAAGAAGAATTGAAAAACATTCATTTACTGCTTCATATTACTGCTTGTCTTTTCCAGCTTAAGCCGACTTTTATATGTCAGTGTGCCAGAGGGATAGGAGCAGGAAGTTTGGCCAAAGGTAAATAGATTTGTTGAAACAAGCTCACCACTTCCCCCTTGCTTACCATCCATAGAATGGAACCAGATAACTGTTCAAACTGTTGGGATCCACTCCATCGTGATTTCACTGTAGCTAGACCAAAATCACCTATTTTTACTGTGAGGTCTTCATGAAGAAAAATATCTAAGGGGGGAATGTTAAGGGAAAACAGACAAGCAGTGCTGGTCCTGTCCTAAAAGAACAAGGAACAGCTACCAGTTTGCAACATGAACATGACAGTTTTAACCATTCAGCATCATTGAAGAAAGTTTCCTCATCACACAGGTTTTAAGCAGCCAGCATGGTGAATTACGGTAGGTAAGGGTTATGTAAGTAATGACTGGGTCACTGCTGAACAGACCATGGCCAGGTGGCTTTCATGAAGTGCCAAGTATGAGAAAAGCTGAAAATGTTCCATGAGCCAACTCAGATAATCTTTCATTATATGAAGAAACCAAAGGATGCACAAAAATCTTTGTGATACCAACTAAAACTCCCTATGTTATTGCAATTGAATCAAAAGACACAGTAAGCATCTCCTATTTTGTTATCAGTGATATTACCCCTTCTCAGTGAAACTTCTATTTGGCAAATATTCACACACGAACAGCTTTTCATATCAGTTAGTTAATTTCTGGCAGAAAAAACAAAAAAACAAAAACCAGGAATGCTTTCACCTTCCAAAATTACATTTCTGGGAAAGGATACTATTACTCTTGAGGTCTCTGTGGATGATTGACTTGGCATGCAAATAACTGAAAAGGAATATCACAGATTAGGTGGGTTAGGTAATATTTCACCAATCAACAACTCAAAATTCACTGTACTACTGAAACAAATTATGTTGACATTCAAACTGCACATTTATGCAGGCAGTAAAACTTCAGTTACCCATGACAGTTTCTGCAACATTCACAGGAAAAAATAAAATAAAGCTTAGACTTCCAGCTCAAATCTGACGCTACTGCTGAATAACAATTATGCTCCAAATTCTGCTTTTCAATTCTAACTCAATATTCACAGTAAAAAGAACTTCACTAGTTTTTTTTCATGCAATTCTGTGCTGAAATTTCTGCCTCCCAGCCTTAATGGGGACTGTCAAGACTTTGTGAGTTAGTCACAGCTTTAGATAAGGTGTTTCTAAATTGCAGGAACTAAATGTGCTTTCCAGTCTCAATGTGTACTCGGGTACACTGACCGCTTTTTAGTAGAGGAGTGGAAAAAAGATCCCCTGATTGCAGCCTGGATAAACAGATGGCAGGAACACAGAGGAAAGCACTTGCCCCACAGCAGATACAGCCTGAATCAGTCTCCCATGGCTCTTTGTTTAATCAATGAGATTAGCACAAAACTGCTGGAAAAGCCCCAATTTGTGTCTCTGCTTTGAATAATCTTCACAAAACAGCTTCTGCATCTCCCCTACCTACAGATGGAGCCTGGGGAGATGCACAGGCTAACAGAAGGTTAAGGCTGGTTGCTGCAAACACCTCCACGCTTCTTGACTGAAAATGTAATGGAATACTGAGTGGAAAAATGGCACAATGAACTGCAATCATCATAGTGGTTTTTCAGATGAAGTGCAATTTCTCTGGTCTTACAGCAGTGGTCTGATTTTGACACACAATATTTGGTTGGTTTGGTAAATTCTAACTCGATGGTCCTCTGTGGGAGTAAGGATTATTTACAATCCTTAGAACAAAACAGAATAACAGGTTTCAACATCTCTTCAGATGTTGAAACCTGTTATTCAGAGAGCTCTGATACTTTCACCAAATGCTTTGATGATTGAGACAGGACCCTGGGCTCAGCAAAGTGAGCAGACAGCTGGCCTTATTTGCCTATGTCAGCGAGAGTGTGAAGGGGATAAGTAAACATTGCCCCAGTGCTCATTTGCAGACAAGTAATCCAATACTTACTCCATGCCTTGTGCAGTCTGTCGTGCAATATCAATTAGCTTGATCATTTCAAATTTGGTCTCAATGATGTGTAGATGGTGATACAAACTGGACCCTTCACACCATTGTGTAACAATAGCCAACTGGGGTTTTGTTGAATAACCCATGAAAAGCAGGATATTCACATGTCGTGTTTTCCTGTTTACAAAAACATAAGAATCAGGAGGAAATCAGGTCAAGAAATCAGGAAAACCCAGGCAGATCTATCACAGCCTACAAATATATTTCCAAACAGAAGGTGTTGGGTCAATCTCAACTTTTACTATGATAACCTCTTGCTAGATTAATTTAATGAATTATTCTTGAAGTTAGCCTTTCTTATCATACTAACATCGAATAACTACTCTGGGGTAACTGAAAAATGTCAGAGCTCCTTTATGTTTTCTTTTATTAAAAAATTAACATGGGATGCCAGTGTGTGAGCCTTTGTACATGCAGCAATGTGGACTAGGAGAGTTCTATGCTATGAGACTGTGCCTTTTTCAGGTTCAAGAAGTTGTCAAGTGATGCTGAGAGTAACTGCTGGAGAAACAAAAAATAAGCAGTTTCTTGCAAATCCTACCACAAAACTAAGTAATGATGAATCCTAATGGAGAAAGCACAACTATAGGTAGATCTGCCTTGTCTGTTTAAAGGGTAGAATAAGTGACTATGTATCAAACAGGCTAGGCTCCATCAAAGGGACTACCAGCAGAAAGCTGGACTAAGATGTTTGATTTCATTCAGTTATCTCAAAATTCTGTCAAGAAAATGAAGAGATACACAAAGTAGCACACCCCAAAAAGCCTCTACTTCCACAACTATGAGCTTAGTGCTTTTGGAACTAACATTTTCCTAGGGTAAAAGGCTGATCTTTCCTTTTCTCCTCATAGCTTATGTGGGATGTTTCCACAGCATAGGTGCCCAGCTCAACCCATCAGGTCTCCAGGGACAAAAACTTTCTTGCTATTTTGTTTCTTAAAACACTATTATCCTCGACACTGTTCCAGATTGTACTTTGACGTAATGTTTCTTCAAAATGTATATTCTATCATGTCATGCTGATGGATCTTTAAGAGCTGAACCCAAAACAAATACCTCCTCTGAGATAGAAGCAGTAGACATGAGAAAAGGAAATAATGAAATGACTTTATAAGAAATACATTAAAAAAAAAACCTGAGAGAAATTAATGTTACTGAACAGGAACTATTAAACAACAGATAATATGGGCAGAACTGTAGTTGAAAACCAACCATTAGTCATGTTCTCCTTCAATTGCAAAATGTGAATGAGAGGAAAGAAAGGCCTACAGCTCACACTTAGGCTTGACTGTGCCCTGGGGATAGCACATTGGCAAAAACTAGCTCTGAGTGTTTGGGCATATATGTATTGACAACATAGATGTGTAGACAAACACATACAATGGGTACAAAGAAATATTTTTTAAATTATTTTTTCTTCCTGAAGTATCATCATGTAGGAGTGAGACCAATGTGTTCCAATGGAGATCTAAAAATTCAGTGATTAATGAAGCACAAATCTACACACATTATCTCATGCCATTAAAATATTCTTACCTGAGCACTCCTACTTCATTTTTGAAAGCCTGTAACTGTTGAGGTGTGGGTGCCGTAACATTCAACATTTTCACTGCCACATCACCTTTAAAACAGAAATTTTTAGTAAGTGCCATTGATATACATATTCCTCTCTTGAGAGAATGCTGTACAGAGTATCAGAAATTTTGGGATACACTGTTTTTTTAGCTTACATGAAATAAATCACTACAATTTTAAAGTAAGTCAATATTCACTAAAATGTAGAAATGCTATTCTTAATTCACTCTGAGAAATCATAGCCAGGTCAAAGCTATTAAAAATACACATCTGAAATCCTCATTCATCAAGAGGAATACCTCTGCCTTTGTAATGTTTCATCTTTACCCTAATAATTTCTCAGTTCAGAAAAACATGCAAGAGTTGAGTTTCAAAGAAATATGAAGTTCTCACACTAGTTATTTAGCACACTATTTATTCATTTAAAACTCATATTTACTGTCCTTCACTGTGGTCTCCCCATTATGCCCACATCTCTCTTGCTCTGAGGAGCCCAGAACTGGGCCCAGCATTCCAGGTATGGCATCACCAGTGCTGAGGAGAAGGATTGCCTCCCTCAACCTGCTGGCGATGCCTGATGCAGCCCAGGAGCCCATCTGTGGGGGTCCCAGTTGCTGGGGTACTGGTTGTTGGTTTCTCTGGGTCTGGATTGAAGGCACTTGAGACAGTATTTCACATTCAGACTCAGGTGTTGATTATTTCTTATCAGTAAAACAGTCTCACTACTGTGACTTTGGCAGCTTTTCATTAGAAGGCACAAAATAGCCAACCATCTCTTGGTTACAAGGTCTTTTAGGACTAAACTATCCAATTAAGAGCTGACACCTAGATTATTTTCCCTTTTTAACCCAATAACTGATCCCGAAGAGCTGCAATGGGGACTTTTCTGCCCAATTACAAAATGCCACACAAACCCATGAAGAAGAAAGAAGAAGCATAACCCAGGACAACACCCTGTGTCCTCCATCTTGCTTCCATCCACAACATACCAAAAATCCCAAAACCTAAATTTCTCACCAAGTGATACACCTACACTGCTCTCTATAATCTATTTCACACTTTTGTGGATTCCAGTCTATCCTGGAGTCTAGGAAACTTTCTCCATGAATGAGGGTCAAAGTCAGTGCTCCCCTGGGGGTCAGGGCACCCCAGAGCAGACAGAGAAATTTTCCCAGTGCCCTGGATTTCCACACCCATCTTCCCTCTTTGTGGCATGGGCACACTGCTGGCTCAGCCTGGTGCCCACCAGAAGCCCAGGTGTGTTTCTGGGGAGCTGCTGTCCAGCTGGGTGTGCCCTGGCAGGCACTGTGACCTCCTCAAGAAGAGCTGTTTGCCACCATGGCCACATACCATGCCACTTTCCTTTGTAGACTGTTCCAAATGATCCAGATCCTATCCTTTGTCCAACTGTGATCTGTCCATCTGGTATCTCCCAATCATCACTTGAATCCCGTCGACCAAGAGTTTTCTTTATGTATGTGCAAAAACAATAAAAAGGAAGAAAACAAGTGCATTAATGTCTCTGAAAACAGCTCCTTTGTTAAAAAATTCTCACTATCAATAATGTCCTAAAAAACTGTTCTTTTTCAGATGTTGTCTTTTGACTTCTAAACTTAGCCCTATACAAAACATCAGGACATAGGTATGCCAAATTATTACCTGGCATGAAACATTTGCAACAGCTTTCTGGCAGTGTTAAAACTAGGAAATATTAAGAAATGCTTACCAGAAAGAAAGTAGTATTTGATTTTAAATTGTTAATCATAATAATAAACTGTGAATTTTTAAAAAAGTGGATGCTTTTTATGTTTTCATGTATTGTTGCATAAAAAATTGTTACATACATTTGTTACTTTCAAAGTTTATGAAATGTGGTGGGAAAAGAGAAACAGTTACATGAAGGGAAAGTGACATGACAATATGAGTCACACCAGTAAAAGTGAGTTTAGTCAATTATTTAAATTATTTATATATCAGTCCCACAATTATTTATGGATTTAAAGTGGGTTATCCCACTCTATTATTTATTGGTTTCAAGTCCTTGATCATTGCCATATTCATCTTCAAAATAATTTCTAGAACTTGGATGAAAGAAAAATGAGAGGAATATGGTTGTGTAATACTTCTACAAAAGAAAACAGCTGATCTTTCCCTTACCATTCGATTTCTGTCTTCTGAGGATGAGGATGACTTCCTTTCCCGTTGGGGTCCTGGTGATTTCTGTAATGCTTTCACATTGGTTAGTGACCCGGGCAAAGAAGCAGGAGGTGTTGCAGACAAGCCTGCAGCTGAGCCTATATTTCAGAAATAGGAGAGTTTTATCTGTAAGAATCCACCTTACAAGAATGTATTGATATTAGGTGCAAGAATTGTGTTTAAGATGCAGTATCTCTAAATATCAATGTGAATGTTAAGAGAGAACAAACATATACAGGAATATTGTCCTAATATTACATTAGTGCTCATGTCTCAGATTTCAGGAACAGACAAATCTATAGCAAACATCCCTGTATAGACTTCTATATATTTGATAGAGCATCCCTATGTAGATTTCTATGTATTTGATATAGATAGTCTCCATTCTCTTGTTCATGAATTAACAAAAGGATGTCTTTTTAAGTAAGAAAAAAATACTTTAAGATGTATTTTTTTAAATTCCATTAGTTTCTTTGAGAAGAACAGTAGCATTTTATTTAGCAGCATCTACCTCTGACATTTCTTGTAGCTAAGCTTTTAGGAACCCAACAAATAGCTGAACTATTGTACTTTGGAATCAAAATAGACTAAATGCAAATAATTGAAATGCTTTCTGGTTGAGTCTCCAAGTGCCACCTGAAAATCATTTGGCTGTTTTAAAGCTATCTGTTAGCAGAGAATTATTATTTAAAAAAATTATAGACTTTAGAAAGGATTTAAAAAGTACTTTAGTTAGCTATTTGAAGCATACTCTAGGAAACACAAAAAGAAAAGTATGTCTGTGGCCTGTAGGTTATTTAAACAAATCTATGCAGGAAAATGTTACTAAGAGAGCTGTTTCAGAGCCCCAGTGGCCCTTTTCAAATAGAGCACTTCACCTAGACACTGCTTTTTAAAATACATCACAATTATTCCTAACAAGGTTATGCTGACCCTTCCAATGCAAAGGACATAAAATAGGGTCAACTGTTAATTAAATTCATGCTGCTTTGCTAAACAATGTATGTCATTGAACAAGACCTCTAACATTCCACTGCCTTCTCTCACATCAGTGCTCTGGGAAGTGGTGGAAGACAATACTCCTCATATTCTCTAAGAAGCTCCCTCTTAAGCAAAAAGTGTCTCCTAATGGCAACTAGGACTTTGTGACTTTTTAAACTGCTGCTTAAGTTCAGTCACTCAGTGCATGCTAATTCATCAGACTATATGTATCCATCACTGGACTCACTAAGCTAAAATCTATGCACTTGGAAGTGGATGCACAAAATTATATACCAACAGATACAAAATGGGACATACCATCTGTAAACTGTCCCACATACTAAAGCAACAATAATGATGTATATTGTGCATCCTAACTACATTTATAAGCAGCTGGAAGCCAGTGACTTGAAGGATGGACTTGTGTTCATGTTTTGGCCACTAGGCTGTCATTTATTTATTATATGATTCATCTGAAATCAAACATACATGGAATCAAATGTATGATGTTCCCAGAACATGAGCAATTTCCAAAAGTTGACTGGGCTACAGATTTCCTCTGCAACAGCAAAGATCTGGGATGCCTTTTCTTTGAGGTAACTAAAATCGCCTATTTAAATTTTAATACCGCAATATGGGAACACTAGCACAAAGTTCACCCTTCACCAAAAATGCTTCCAGCACATGGCAGAACACTGTAGTTAATCTGTTCATAATAATACCAGATGGTCTGTTTTCAAGTTATTAGAGTAGAATAGTTCAGATAATGCTGGATTTAAGTCAATAGTTTGGACTCTGAAGCAGTACGTAACATATTTAATATTCTGCAGCCAGTTTGCTTGCTGGGAACACCGACTTCTTACAAAGACTTCTGGAAGATCTTTTACTCAGAAGTTCAAAAGGTGAACTGCTCTTGATATATTCTGAAACAAGAGTCTTTGAAACAGCCAAGATGGTAGCATTTGAAAACCACACTACATGCGCTGAACTAACCATTTCTACACGTATTATGTGGAGACACAAGCATGAACATTTCATGCTATTACTCAATAATTGGTTTCTCCAGCATATGAAATCCCACAGAGATTTTTGGGATTTTGTGCAATACAACAGATCCATTGACAGCTCAAGGCCTGAATTACCCCCACAGCCAATGACAAGAAAATCTAAGTGTCATATTTTACATAGTATTGGACAGAAATACTGTTTCAGTCAAATTAACTAACTAAATAAAAACTACCAAAACCACCTAGAGCCCCAATATGGTGTCACTAGCACACTGTCAAAATGAAGTATTTATTGAAAGCTGACATGACACATTACTTGAAAAGCTTGAGACCTAACAAGATATCAATGGAAATGTTTGTAATTCACATTTGATTACCTACATCACTTTTCAAAACAGAGAATATTAAATACAGAAGACTGTTAGAGCACTGAACTGACTTAAACTGAATAGTCAAGGAAATTCTAAGTTAAGGACATAATTTTATATTTAAAATCACTGCAATGCAATCCAACGCCCTTTGTTTAGAAAGATTAAGTTAAGGTCCACAGAAAAACCTCAACTATGAAATTCCTTGCTTTTGAAGATTTAAGTCAGACTTCATTTATAATCATTTTCAAGCGTGTAAAGGTGAAAGTGAGTATGTGTGAAAAGCACATTCAAAGCATTCCAGCCAGGCCAAGCAAAAAACAGAGGTGCTTTGATAAACTCACACACTTACATACACACGGTGTGAGGGTGAGGCACAAACAGCATCTGTGGTTTTACTTATTTTGTTTGGGTGAAAACAAGAAAGAAGAGCCCAACTACCTCTGAACACTGGGCCAGGCTCAAAATCAAACACTATTTCACTGGGGACAGAATGAAGGAGGGGACTGGGAGTCCGGGATTGGTATTTCCGAAGACAGCGCATCAGCTGGTTCAAAGGGGCTGTTAGAGAGAAAGAGACGGGCAGGCAGAGACAGAAAGACAGACACATAGAAGAAATGAAAGAAGTCATGGGAAATAACTAGGATGCTTTGACTCCTAATCATAGATTTCTTCTGTACTTTGAAGGAAAAAAAGTCAGTTCCCAAGAACATTTCAGGACTGGAAACAGCCAGTTGTTTTCAGATGCCAAGCAGACGGTTTATGATCAAAAGTTAAAACCAACATGATTGCACAACATTTAAATGTTGGACAAAATGGCCAAAACTCTGGAGAGCCACACCTATCAACACATACAAAAAATAGCTTAAACTGGCAATTTGCAATTAGTAGCTTGCAGGGTTAAAGGAAATTTCTTTCTTTAGAGCACCTATTGCTGGCATTATTAAAGACAGCTCCATCAAACAACATATCCTACCAAATACCAGATTTGCATGGGAGAAACAAAGCGAGTAAAAGTCCAGAGTACAAAACCTTTGAGATCAGGAAAGGGTGCACTATGGTAATTCAGACCCATACTTATGGCTGAAGCAAATTATAATCAGTAGGAGACAATTGTGTTACTGATTTGGAGTTGGAAAAACTGTCATATGCCTGCCCTACTTAGTATTGCTGTATTTGCAATATTTCTGCTTTATTCTTATATTCATAGGAATAAATACAGCACATAAGAAGCCCTCTTCAGGACCTTCACAGCCAGTGGGAGGAGTCACTTAAGAGGCCCGTGCGCAACACATGAAGAAAAATAAACCCCCTGGCACTAGTTGTGACTTAACTTTTAATTAGGGTAGTGAGTTACTGAAGGAAACATAAAAAGACCTGGCTTTAGTGTAAGATCCTAATAATCTGCTTCCAAGAGTAGCACAGGCATGCAGTACAGCAAAGCAGCAACTTCAGCAGGGGTAGAGGGGGAGAAGAACCGGAGTATTTCAAGCTGCTTTAGGATGCAGCAGTTCCTATGGAAGGCTCATCTACCACGATGGTTTTCATTGAAAACCCCTGTTGTTTCCATGTGTGAAAAGGTAACAACAGGCATAAAAATCTTTGGGAAGTTGTAGCGTATCTGTGTGCAGCCATGTGAGTGAATAAGTGTGTGTGTGGGTGGGTGAGAGAAAGAGTAAAAAAATAATTTTAAAACTAAAAAAAACTAGATACTACTTCAAAACTTTTTCTCCTTCTGTCTCCCCCACTCCCAGAATGACCAGCAAATGACTCAAATCTTTGTGAAACAAATACTAAGTTCATGGACAAGCAAATGTAAACACACTTTTTTGTTCTAGTCATATTTTGCATTGTGGCTGTGTTTTATAGAAGGAAGTAGGGTAATTGGAAGGGACAAAACAGTTGTGTAATTAAAAGTAACACAGCAGTTAGTTTAAGGCTACTTACCTCCCTCTCCTCGTAAACTCTGGTCTCTAATCAATTCCTATAAAAAAATTAAAAAGCTGTGTTTAAGTTAGGTATTAACATTTGCATTCTGGAATCAATTGAGACTGATAAGTTTGTGAATTCATAATGTCATATGTTGCCCATGAAATAAAAGTGGTTTCCTCTCCTGACTTACTAATAGCAATGACTCAAAGAACTACTACACTTCTCAAAATTAAGTTGCTTTAAAACAGCATCTCTCTGCAGTTAAGTGAAATGTACACCACCCAAAAGAGATGCTGACAAGAAAATATTTATTTAAAAACACGGCTGGTCAGTAGCAGAAATAGTTTGAATTGTCATATCAGAACCTGGGACATCAATTTTCTGTACTGAGGTACATCAGTCAAATGAATCCTGCTTTGTTTTTTCTTGTAACAACACACCTGATTTGCATAGCCAGGCACACTGTTCTTCTCAGAAATCACTATCTGCAGAAGGCTTTCTTCACTTGCAATCCTCTGTGAGCTGAAACTATCTTTCGCAACATGTCCAGACTAAAAGCAAACTACGCTAAGGATTCTATAAACAGGAGGAGAAAACTCTAGCAGTTTGCTCCTGTACGTCCATTTTTATAATAAAGCTTTTTTTTTTATTACACTGTTATATTTATTCCTTTCTTGTTCCATAATTATATTTGTTCCCTTATGCACCTGTGCTTTGTCAAAAGCACTGGCTATGCCTCAGCTGCACCACTGCCACATTCCACATGCAAATGCCTACATAGCCACACTCTTAAAATTAACATTTCACCTTTCCCTCAGCTCATATACAAAACTGATTTTGTGCCTCAGTGTCCAGGCAGATTTCAAGACTGCTCACCCAACAAATGACTAATTTCTAGAGAGCAGATTTAAGGATAAAATACCAACTGTGTATGTTAGCAAGTTAGCAAAAGGCAATATCATGAAAGGTCCTAGGTGTCCTTATGCTAATACCAACCACTATTATTAGTTACATTTCACCATCCAGAGATTGCGAAATTGTGGAAAAAATCTTAATATAGCTGTTTCTGAACACTCCAAAGGAATGCTCAACAACATAAACTGGTCTCTTGAACTCTTAAGGAACTATCAGAATATGTGAACTCAGCTTAATTATTTAGGTTCCTTCAATGCCAAAATTTTTACATGGAATACAAATACTAAAAAGTCTCTACCTTGCATAACCTTGCATAACAATGTGTTTAACACCGAATGGTTTGCAAGAGTGGTTACTGGCTACAGCTAAGAGCATAAGCCTTGGGACTAATGGCAGAAAAAAAAGATGGCAGTTGTTTAGGGCAGAATGTTTCTTTGAAAATGAAAAGGATAGAACTGCCAAAAGGCAGTTCTGCTTTGAGAGAATGGATTGTGTTCTTACAGCTCTCAACAGCAAAAAGAATCTATTAAAAAAATGAAAAGTGAATGATCTTTGAGTATTCTGGCAGAACACTGAGGATTATCTTACATTGCGTACACAATGAATTCAACACACTGATATTCACAAGGAACACATCCCATCTACTATTCCTGATCCAAGGGTGAGCAGTACTCACATCAATATTGACTGGCTCGATTGTGTTGATGTGGACGTTGGGAGCTGAGGAGGATCGGTCGCGTTGCCCAAATTGATTCCGATGGTCTTCATCTGCTGGTCGGAGGGGCTGTGGGATTGGAATGGATTTTGAAGGAGAAGGACTAGGGAGAATTGGTGGTCTGAGAAACAAAGTCAAGGAAAAAGAGGATTTAGGTCTACAAATGGCTTCAAACACTGCATAGTGGGTGTGGTAAGTCCTTTTCAACTACAGTAATACATAAAAAAACTGATCTAAAGCCCCAAATAAAAACAATTCATAATGAATGGTCTCTACTCCCCTATGATCAATTGCAACTACTCTCTGTTGCATCAACTACCTGATCACATGGCTGTGAATTGTTCTGAGTTAAAACAAAGAAAGCTCTACCATACAATGCCAAACTAGTAATAATAAATCCTGATCTGAAAAACTCATGCTGCCCAACATGCACTGCAGATAGCAAGATACTCTGCAGCTTCCTCACCTCGGAGTCAATTCAATACACTCATTTTAATGGTAACCAATTGAGAACAAAAAATGCTTAACATCTCATATTAATGTTATAGTCAGAAAATGTCATAAAACAAAATCTATGGATGGGATTATTTTTCAACACAGAAAGAGTGAAAATTACATCTGGTCATTCAACCTAATTGATTAATAATTATGTATTATTGATACTAAAAACAACATGGCAAACGTATCATTGATACTAAAAATAAACATATCACCCTTTAACCTCAACCTTTAAGAAACAACTTTGAATAGCACAATATTTCAAATGTTATTTACAGTGCTACAATGCAATAGGTATTGACTGAAAAGATAAGTCTTCAGAATACACAAACAAGCTCCCTAAAGAAATGCAAACACTGTCAGTCATAAATGTAGATATAGCCTATAATTATGGTATAATGAATTGAATATTCAAAAGACAAAATAACTAAGAACTTGGGGGTTTTGTTTGTAAAAAGGCAGAAAGTCACTTCTTTGGTTATCCATTAATTTTGTTAAAGTGAAGTAAACTGGCAATTATCTCTTATCCTAGTCAAGGTCAGTCACTGTTAAGCCTAATGATTCAATCTAATGGATGTGAGGCAAAAGGATTTGCCACCTTTGTCAAAGAAAACTTTATGGTAAAATATAGATGCTATCTGACAACAAGATTTTTAAGAGCTGGTTTCTTCTTCTAAGTTCTAAAAGAGGAGTGGAGTCCTCCAGCCATTCAATGATTCACGGATTAATTATCAAGCCCACAAAGACAATGTCCACAGGGAGAAGCTTCAGAAAAAAAATCAACAGCAGCATATAGCAGCAATAGGTCCTGATGCCACCTCCTGTAAGTAATGCTCCTTGGCCTCTTCAAAAACCTTTGAGGAAACTAACATTTTCAACAGGACATCTTGGCATTTTTTCAGAAACAGGCCTGTTTTATAGCCACTATCCTACCTTTCATGGAAAAGCTTATCCAGTTTGGCACTGATCCCAGAAATCAGTGCTATCTGTATCCTAAGTACCTGTCATCTTTTCCTTCCTGGCCAACAATCTCACAATTGAAAATGGCAAAACAAAGTAGTTGTGAATTAATTCAGGTAACAGTTTAGTAAGTCTTCCAATGAAATACCTGAATATGTTTGGGAAGTGGGCAGCAGAGAAGAGGCAGGGGGTTTAACCCTGCTTAACTTGGAAAAAAAAAAGCAGTTACCTACTGTCACATGACAGAATATTGATATTGGGAAGACAGTGGGAAGCAATAAACTACCAATAGTCAAATCTCTGAGAAAGGGCCTTGAAAAACCCAGCATTTCAGTAGTTGTTTATAATTTCAAAACTATTTTTTTAAATGCAGTTGTTGTACATACACATAAGCTGAAGTTTTCATTCATTGCTATGCAAGCATCTTCAGGGAAAATATTGCAGATGAGGAAGTTGTGAACTCCTGAATGTGTTTGTAAGTAAACCATGTGACTAGAACACACATGAGGAGATAGGATACTGCACAGATCCTAATGCAAGACTTGATTGACATTTAAAGGCACTGCACTTTCATCTTAAGGCAAGCGCGTCAAATGCTGCACAAAAAAAGTATCAGCAGAAAAGTCTAAAAAGTGTCTAAACCAGGCCAGTACTGTCATTCCTGGGATAGCTAACTCCTGCTTAAACTTCCTGAGAGTTCTCAGGTAATAAGGAAATTCAGGGAAATATATCACAACATCCATCAGAAGATTGCACCAGGACTGACTGTGACAAACCATTTGAGCTCTGCCACATGACAAAACCAGAAGCAATCAGATATTCTGTGATCATGAGTAAGCCAAGGGAGTGAAGACCAGATTGAGGCAATATTGTTTCAATTACATCCTCCTTTGAGTCATAAATGGTCATCTGCTACCTCTGTATTTCTGGTCACAGGTCATCAAGTCCATCATGTTGCTAACACAGACAGCATGCTATGTCATACCATGTTTGAAAACAACTTCAACAGCTTTTTCTACTCATGAAATTCTTACTGGGGGAAGTCCAGATCTTTAGAAAATAGACTGATAAAGAATTTTCTTTTTTTCTTTTTTTTTTCGAGTCTCTAAGCTATTACTTGGAGGATCTCTGGGCTTTAGACAATAAAGAATCCAGAGAAGGGAACCTCATAAGCAGTTAGCCACATGCTCCATCAGGATTTTATTAATGGGTGTCCTTGAGACACTTTGAAAAATGTAGGTTATTTATGCCAAATGGATTTTTTTCCTTAAAAAGACAACTAGTGAAATAAAAGAGACAAAGAGTTTGCTAGCTAAGACAGCCTACTGAGATCACAAGCTCAGAAAAATATTACCACCAGCTTCTGCCTGTCGCAAAAGGTGGATCTTGGTCTGCATCAAGATCTTGTTCTATCAAAATCATGTCACCACAAAGAACGCAGTGATCTTCTGAGCTACCAAAAGGCTGTTCCTACATTATTCCTACACTGAAATTACTCCAGAGGAGTAGAAGTGACACTGGAGCTAAAAGGGCCAGATATCATCATTTGGAAAAGGGTGACACGGTCTATTCCAGGCCAGTTCCAAAACTAGTTATTAGGCTATGGAAGCATAGTGCTGACAAAACACACTAAAAAAAAAAAAAAGGCCCAAAAGCCCCAAACAAATCAAACACACCAAAAAAACTTAAACAAAAAACCAACCCCCAACCCCCAAAAATTAATAGGCTGAGGCTCAAAGGAACATGCAGTTTGAATATCAGGATCTGGGTTTCTGTTGCTCCTGTGGCCTTTTTGAACAGTTTGCAGCCACCTTGCTAAAGGAGACCTTCTACAAGTAAGCAGATAAATCACTTTCTCCCAGCCTCCAAGATGTGGGCATTTTTTTAACAAATGATTCTCAGCTTCTGAGGCAACAAGCTGACGTTGTCAAATCTCAATCTAATATGTTATAACTTTTCCAGGCAGTGGAAGAGCATGACAGAACATGCTTTTACCTTGGACCACATGTTTAGGATTAGCACACTGTTCCCTCCCTTTTTATCAGGCAAAACAGAAAGACGTTTTATCAGGAAACAAAAATAACTTATACCCTTTACCAAGCACAGTAAGTGCCCAGATTTGCTATTCCACAAAACTGAGACCACAAGAAAGAGTAAGGTAACTCAGAAAAGTGTCTGCACATGTCATGCTATATATAAACAAACTCTTTTATAAAATCATATACGGTATGTCTGTTGGATTTTAGAACTTGCAATGATATAAATAAGTTCACTTTACAAATGCAAAAGAAAATTTTAATACAGATTTCCCTTAATGTCCTTTACTCACCAATGTGATGTTTCGTAAGTGTTTAAGAGCTGGTCTAGGCAGGAAAGATTTTTCTTGAAATTTTTCTATGATAGGTGTATTTGGGCTTCAAGTTTTTGTGGACTGTATTTTTATTTTGCTGTACTTGAGCAAATGCTTGAACTGAAAATTCACATTCACCTAGCTTCAATTATAAGGTGTGCACCCGTTCCTTTTTAAAATGACAGCATTTCTCCTGGACTGAGATTTTCTTTCTCCTCCTCACACCCTGAACAAGTCCATCTCAGTTTAGCCACTGGGCTCAGTGCTGCACCCATTGTTTACCTGTGAGGCTGCACACACACATCCAAACCAAACCTACTGCAAGCTAGAATGTGTATCAAGGCTTGTTTTGGATTGTTTTTGTTTACACGAGGGTGTTAATACCAGACTGGATTTGGTTGTTGTTACTGCTCTTAATGAAGAACATAGTGCACTTCCAGTTCCAAGCAGCTTCTTAGGACTGCTAAGGATCTGGGACACAGTGGTATTTCAGCTACAGTAGCAAGCAGGTAAATTTAAATTGTGGAGGCCAAACACGTTCTGATTTTATTACTGTGGTACTCCATAGACATTGCCAGAAAACCTAACTTTTTTCTTTCCCCATCCCTGCAGCCTGGAAATACTCAAGAATCCCAAATCAAATACCAATTTGGAGAAAAGGACAGCAGTACCAGTTTGTAACTACAAGCTAAATATCTTTCTTGTAGCACCCTCTGAAGTCAGTCTAGAAGCATCATGGGACAGGTCTGTAAGTTATTACCCCACACAAATTAGTGCAGTTTTTTATACCATGACAACTTGTTTTCATCCATGTTGGCTTGTAGGTGAAAAACAACTGCCAGGAGTATCACAATGGTGTGCACTCATTTATAATGGCCTTTGGGCCCAGATCAAAGCTGATGAACCTAAAACACCCCACAGTTTCATACATCAGGGGTTATCAAGAGAACCACATTGTCACTGTTAGTCCTCCAAACCAGGTCCAGTTCACTAGCAGGGTTTTGCAAATAAAGTTTTGGAGAGCAAGAGGTTTCCCTCACCTGTTGTATGGACTGAAAGTTTTCTGATTCTGATGTAAAGATTCTGATACCAAACCTTTTCCACAAAGCAAGAATGCATATCAACTCAACTTGTATATTGTAGGAATGCTGGGAACATTTTCATGGAGTAACCTGGAAAAGGCCAGAACTTTTAGGGGAAAAGTTCACTGTTTTATGAATTAAAACACGAAGCTTTTGCTGACTTATACACCACAGGATCTAAATGGCATTATAGCATAAAATGTAATATTTTAAGACTGTATCTTCGCTTCCTTGGCTTTTCAGAAGCTTTTCTAGACATTCAAGTATCTTCAGCTGAAGCAGAAGGATCAGTGAACAGTTGGAAGGCAGAAAGGAAAGCAGAGGTGTTTAATCACAAGCTGGAGCCTGCTCAAAGGCAAGGACTGGCAAGCTTCCAAGAACAGTGCACCAGACATTCCCCTTTTCTTCCTCCAACTTCGAAGATGAAGCATATTGGGAAATGCTGTTTTTCAAAGAGCCAAGATGTTGCCAACTTGCTTATTTCTCTTTTTCATGTATCTGAGACTGAGGGAACTGGGTTCACAGAAATTCTGTGCTCGTATTTTACGAGCAAAGATGGAGAAGAAACCTCATGACAGTGCAATGAACGAAACAAATACAATGTCTGATATATAGTTTCCTTACTTAAATTTTATTACAAATGGCTCTTAGCAGGGAAACCTACACTTTTCTTTCCATTTAACTGCAGATTGTAACCAAAATGGTTGCTCTGGCACAACAGGATAGTGCAAATGGAAAGAACTAAAATGGGACACAAAACCTAATGTTGAGGCTGGACACAATTTCATAAGGGGTTCAGAAATGTGAAATGGGACCATATGTGCTCCCACACCTTGGGGTGGAAAACCTGGAAGGGCTGCCTATGGCTCAGAGTTGGAAGAATGAAAGGCTACAGGTCTGGATTGCTTTAGGATGTTGCACACGAGCAAAGTGAAACAGTTCTCTAACACATTTAGCAACTTTTGCATCATGTCCAAGGGTCTTCCTTTATGTCTCTTTCTCTTCCAAACTTTTCCATTTGCTCCCATTGCACACTTTCACTCTTGAACTTGTCTTGCAACACAAACTTCCTTCTTTTGGGCACTTTGCCTGCTGCTGGGATCCCTTCACAAGATTAGAGATGTAGAAGGATGTTTGCCTTCTCTTTCTTCAGGTTTACCAAACAATTATAACATCTCTTCCTCTGTGAACTGTTTCATGCAAGATACTAGAGAACAGAGAAATCAAAAGAACAATTATTAATCTAGGAAGTGTTAATAAAGTGCTAGGTTCCTTATATTTTCCATCCCATTGCTCAGCTCTCAAATTTCAATCCCATATTCTCCTCCCAGACAAGATAAACTCAAATGTCAGCCTTTTTTTTTAATTCCAGCTGAGCTGCTGTCCCATATTCTAACAGTCCTCTTTAATAAAACCACATGTGAGTATATGTTTTTATAGAAAAGTCCAGCTTTTTAAATTCATCTAGATTAATATTTCCACAATTATGTTCTTAAAAAGCAGAAAAGTATGATTAAAGAAAGGCATGAAAGATAACTGGAAAAAGATATGGACAGTGCTATATGCTTATCTAGTAGCTTATGAGCTACTTCTGGAAAGGAAATCCTACATACACAGATGCTAGGGGAACACTGTATGACTAACATGCATATTATGTATGAACACCAGTTGATAATCATAAACCATTTCCAAAATGAACAGAATTTTGCAGGCATGATGTATGCCTTTGTTTTGTTTATCAATAAAGTGGACAATAAAGCAAAAAAGCAGAAAGGATCTGCTTTACATCTTCTGCAAATACACACATTTACAGACGCAACACTTGAGAAAAGCTCCTAAACAGCAACTAGCAAGTGTATTTAAATGTTAACATTTTTATGTATGTGAAGTTAAAGATCTCAAGTCATTAACCAGCTTTGGTCTAATTTTTTTCCTTCTGTTTTCACTTGTCAAAACTAAGACTGCCTGAAGTAGTGCATGTATCAAGATAATCCATATTGCTATAACCTCACAAGCTGGTAAGAATGGACCAATGTAGTGCAAAGGCAATTGAAAAGTAGGACAACTTAGAATATTAAGAGTAGGGCCATATAGTGTCTTTGACATCCACTAGTGTTTAGCACAACTGGTATGAACAAGTTTCTTCATGAATTAATAGTTCTAGCCCAGTTACAATTTTGGCTGTAGCACAACAAATACTTGACAAGCAGCCTTTCCCACAATCTGCTGTACTAATATCCACAGGATCTAAAGGCAACATTCACTACCTTCAAGAAGCGCTTTTGAATTCACTTGTATTTGCACAAAATAGAACAAGTAGGAATATAATCTCTGTACTTACCAAGTGAGGTTCCCTCTGCAGGACTGTCAATCTATTTTCCTGGGTGGCATTTTATTTGGTCTTCTATAAAACAGTCTTGGCTGTCCAGAAAATTTATCTTCCAGTTGAAGGGTCCAGAGGTGCCTGCGTAGCTTCCAGTGTGTTTCTGCTTTAGTTTAGGCACAATTTTCACTAATCCAAGAGAGCCTCTCTGCCAAATTCAGCTCAACTCCATACAGCACACATGTCCTGGGAATGGTTTTCTGAAGGCTTCTGTATTTGGTATTCTTAATAAATATGCACCAGATTTCTTGAGTGTGATACACAGTCCTGAGTTAGTCTTGCCTGGACATTTGTTCAACTACCTAATGGTGGATGGTGTCATTGATCTCTTTGCTACTGGGAACATGATTTAAATATGATCTCTTATCTCTTCATGGAGAATGGGTCCAGAAACTTTGTTGGAAACGGTGAGTTTTAGAGTCTACTTTTACAAAACCTGGAGCTGCAGCAACAGATGCTGTTGGTATACTCCAACATGAACAGGAAGAAGACAGCTGGTCTGGAGGACACTAAAGCAGTGTGTGTGGAAAAGCTACTTAAACAGTAGTATGAATCTGGAACTGGCACCTGTTCACATCAGCCTTACAGTAATGTGGTTTATTCTCAAACTGACCTATGTCACTTCAAAGCATATAAATTATAATTTAATAACCAACTAAAAGAATTTGTGAGGATATAATTTTGGTTTACATTAATTTTAAGTATAAAATCTTTCCAGTTTAGACCAGGTCTAAGCTATTATGTAGAAGAAATCAGTTTAACAGGTAATACCCCAATTCTACAGACAGTTACACATACATTTAACCTAGGCTCATTACTAATTTATAGAATTTGTGTCAATGAAAACATTCACTTCTTTTAAGTTAACTATAGGTGAATATATTTGCATGAGAAGCCAGATTACAACAATGCAGAGCAGCAAAGCAGTACTTTGAGTGTTTCTTAGTACAGTACTGAAAAGTTATGTTATTAAAAAGCAGGAATAAGTTCATACCCAACAGAATCTGAGGGGGGCACTGAGGGGTATGATCCAGATGCTGGGGTGGTCTCTCCTAAGGAGGCCTCCTCTGGCGGTATGGGATGATGTTCAAAGAACTTGGAGACAAACAGCAAACTGTGAGGCAAGAACAAAACAAAAACAACCTAACTTGTGCAAAACCCAGAAGTTTCACAACATAATACTCAAAAACTACAAAAAGGATACCAAACCCCAAAATCTCATTGATTAAATTCTAAATTTAAAAATAAAGATCCCACACATTAAATCTGCAAGATACGTTAAAAGTATTATTTACTTCATAGAGGATCATAAAATCATGCCTTAAATATAAACTTTGCGGAAATTCATTTTTTAATCTTTTAGATGGAATTGTAAACATCTGGTTCTTCAAGAATGCACAACTTGTATCTATCAGTACATAAAAGTACTGAGCACAAACTCCAGAGATGCCAATGGAAACAGTTACAAATACCAAAATAAACTAAAATTAAATTCATTCTTGGTGAGAAAAATAGCATTTTAAATTATTCCTTATACAAAAATCTATTTAAAGGACTTAATAGCCTCTGCTGAAACTAATCAAATAGAACAGACCCAGTTTACACCAGATCCTAAATCTACATCAAAGACTTATTTGAACAAATAGTTCAGTAACTCAATCCAAGAACATTGGACTGTTTGGGTCATTCTCTTTTATGTTTCTTACCTAGGCATTAATCTTGCTAGCAGATTTATTTTCAATTATTGTAAAACCAACTGCAATTTCACTATAATCAACTACTGTCTCTTTAACATTTTTTCAGGTTGAAGAGAATAAAGCCACAGCTAAATTTTAAACACGGCCTTAGCCATCCCACAATAAAGAACCAGTTTTGATTAATAATAACAACTGTGAACAATGAGTAGTCTGTCTGATACAGTCAAGTGCCCAGCAACCCTATTCATGCTTCAAAAAAAGCACTTCACAGACCAGCAAAGACATATGAACTGGTTGTCTGAGCTAGCACAGAAAGAGTATGAATTAAGCAGTCTCACAACAACAGTTGAACTCCTATTTTTTTTTTTCAGGCACCTTCCTGAATTACAGACTTAACACAAGAAACCACTGACAGCTGTACACTTGTTAAAAGGCTCAACTTGAAAATCAATTGTGATTACTTACTCAAGTTGATCATAATTAACACACATCAGTGGCACTTCTGTACTACAGCGCTGGTGGAATTTGTAGCCACAAGTCTGGCATCGGAACCCCTGGAAAAGCAGCTTCCGACAGAAATCGCAGAATGCTAACGTGAAGAACGTTTTTCGTACCTACATTGGCAAAAATAGGCACAATTACCTGGAGCCCTTCTAAGCCCAAGATAGGCTATTTGCTTTTACCTCCCTCAAGTGTACTTAAAAGTCTCTTCTGAGACGCTGGAGCTACAGTTTTATGTATCAAACAGATTTACACAAAAGATCGTCTCCTTTTGAAACAGTTTTCATGCACTGCAACATTCCTTCAACTGTTTCTTGGAATTAATGTTTCACTTCACTAGCAGTAAGAACAAGAGCAAAAAACCTGAAGCAAAAGTTCACTATTATCATGCTAGACACAAACATTGAGAATTTATTTGGATACAACCTATAAAACCAAAAGCTGCTGAAATACTATTTCATATTCTAACTTTTTCAGAAGCCAAAGAACATTTCTATCTAATACTGACAGGACTGGAAATACACAGGCATATATATATATATAAAATATACATATATATAAAATATACATATATATAGGGCTTCAATGTATGGTTATAGCTATAGTTGTAATTTGGACTACTGAAACTCAGAAACATTCAGAATCACAAAAGGGTGATTGCGCATACTCCCCAGATTATTATAGGGGGAAAATGATTTAGCTAATTTTCAAATTCAGCAATATCTAGTGTAAAAACACATTCTTAGTTCTATTATTACATGTAATAATCAGAATTTCAGTGGGATATAAAAAATGTAAGCCTACTACTAGAGGTCACCTAACTAGCCATAACCCAAACAGCCTGTTTGAGCTAAATAGGTTGAAACAGCTTGCAGATTGAATTTTGCTATGTTTTAAGCTGAAATAGAAGGTCTTTCTTTCCCAGTGTGACAGACATTATTTCCAGGATTTTGTATGTAGCTGGAAACATTTAGACAGATTCTGTTTAGCAGCTTCCATTTACTTGGTGCCTTATCAGGTCAAAACATATTTGTGTACTGCATCATTGATGATGTCAGCACTGCTCTGGGAATAGTTAGTTCATTAGTTAATTGCTGCTGCAGAGCCAGCAGGGAGGCCCAGAATACATTTTATAGATACAGCAATACAAAAATAGTATATTATTACAGCTCTGCAATGCAGCACTGATATAAACCCCTTACATTTATAGATTTTAGAGGGTGTATTCCAACAAAACGTGAAAGTTTTAAAGGTGATCAAGTACTCTAGCATCACTTATTTGAAATACAATTCTATTGAATTCACTTAAACTACTGAGATTAAAAACTTCTTTTGCAACTCCCACCACATCCCACAGATGCAAAATATTCCAAGTTGGCAATTTGAATTTGAAAATATGAAGTTGATGTAACCCCACTCAGCATCTCACAAGACCCAGTACATACGAAATTGTGTGTCGTGAGTGGCACATTCTCCAAAACTTCCACGTGCAACTCCTCTCCTGTGAGCCAGGAAATGTCTGTGTCCCAGCCAATTGGCTTCTTCTCTCTAAAGTGAAAATAAGCCTCTCATTAGCAACAGCACACAAGCCCTTGCATGTCTCTTGCCAAAGTTGTGAGACCAGCTAAAAAGTTACACTGTGGGGGGTTGCTACCCAGTCTAATTGCAGGAAACTTTAGAACAAGACCTTAGGCTCAGTACATAGCAAACAAAGCACATCTTCCCTGGACAAATTGCAGGAAGGAAATGCACTTTTTCAACCAGCTCCAGTAGTGGCCAATTCCTTGTTTCCCACATGGCAGATGGCTTTTTGATCAAATTAAATGTTTGTGAAGGTAAGGTACCTGTCGTGTAAGAGTTCCACAGAGATAGCTAATTGTGCACATGAATATATAAATTTTTAGGGCTGAAAATTCGTTTTTTTCCTCCCAAGGGAACTCTGTCTTTAGTTAAGAATGCATTATAGCCAAATGAAATAAAACCAAGAAGTAAACCCAGCCTATTTAATACTTGTTTGGTTAGCATGAATTTTATTAAATGAGTGTTTTGCTATAATTTCATATTACTGAATATTATGCCTGAGCCTTTTCCTAGGAGTTAGACATTCTTTTCAACATGTCTGTGACATACAAATTGTTTAGTGCAAAGTATCAGAAAATTCTGAACTTTGTAAACAACCTCTGGATAGAACTGGCCATCCTGGGTAGCGCCAATAATTGATTCTAAGAGCAAAGAGGGATCCCACACAAACCATACCCATCTTGTATTCTGTAAACAGCACAGCATTCTGGAATAAGACCTCTCATCATCAGCGCTTTTTTTAGGCTGTCTCGGACTGTCACTCCACATCTTGCTGGAACCTAGAGGTCAAATACAAAAGAAATTAGTTAGAACAACTTCCAACTTATCCCCCAAAACTGATGCAAACATTTTGACCCTCAAGTGCTAAAACCCACTCTTCAGTATGCTTTACAGAATTGTAGGTCAGAGTTTTCCAAAACCTTTTCTATATCAAGAAAATTTTATTGCTGAATAGTATATGAGGAAAAAGGCTTGGCTAGAGGGGCCAACAAGCCCTATACATCTATTAACATTTGGAACAGAATCTTCACTCAACTCCAAAAGTCAATTTCCAACTTTCTCAACTAGGAGAAATTGGAAACACAGTACACAGATAGCTAGTAAGTACATACAGCATTAATTTTACAGGCTGGCCTGAACATAAGTGGGGAAACATGCCAAGTGAAATTAAGTGAAGGAACTAACTTGGACTGCACTCAAAAAACCACTATGATAAAATGTAAATATTTTATTTTCTATTTCTAAAACAGAAGATAAGCATGCAAACAAGTGAAACAAAACAGTCATCTGAGTCAGGCAGACCATCACCTCTCACTTTAACCTATATTTGTTACTCTACAGATACATCCTGTATGAAAATATATTGCTCTTTTCTGTTTCCTGGCTTGAAAAGTTTAGATAACTAACAGGATGGGAACAATGGAGGAGCATACTAAAACTAGCCAAATCAAGAACTCCATACTATGTAAAGGTATTTCCCTCACTTCTATTCTAATTGTAGGCATATGTTATACAAGTAAGTAGATCATCTCTAGGTAAACCTATGATTTAACAGTGTATAGTGTCAAGCCATAAAAAAGAAGAATACATGATCTGGTAATTAAGTGTAGTTAAGGTATTGAATATTACATACTAAATATTTTCACTACCTAGTTCTAAAAACAGTCAAGTCAGGCACTGTACACACTGGGATATCACCTATAATCACAGACAGTACCTTGAACACAAATCAGAAGAAAAACCTACAAACTTACAAACCCAACAAGTGTGTCTGAGCACCTGAAACTCAAATCTAGCTTGCAAGTGGCTTAAGCCAGAGCACTCAGTAGCCAAAAGCAGTCTTTTAATCAGCTTCAACTGGCTTTGGATCGGAGCCTAGTTTTTGTTCCCTGTGTTTAAATTTCCATGGGTATTTAGGGGCTCTATGTCCTACTTAAGCATGACAGTGCAAAGTAGCAGCCTGTTTCAAGTAGCTGTGTGAACACCATTTGAGGTTACACTATATACTGCATTTCTAGAACTCAAACATATGTGCTTTCAGAAGACACAAATTAAAGGAATATTTTGCTTCACCGTAATTTTCCCATTAACATGAGAGAGCCTCTTTACAGGATATTTATGCATTTCATCTGGTCAATACAAACATTTAAGAAAAGATTATTTCTCTGAATTCCTTGAAAAAAACATCCTATAGCACACTACTTTACAATCTTGATAGTCAGCCTTAGGTGACTTTGGTTTACACACTATATTCTTTTTTAATACATCTTTTTATTGCTCTAAGCAACTCCTTAGAAAGGAACTCCTCTCCTTTCTCCAAGGATGGAGAGTATGACTCATATTCTTTTATACAAATGTTGAGTCTAAATTATGATTGTTGTATTGATACAGCAAAACATCTATTAAAGATTTGTCTTTACCTGCGAAGGTGATTAGAAATTATAAGTGAAGTTGTATTATAAATTCTGTATTATGGTACTTATAAGTTGCACAACATTGATTCTGCTTGTAGAACTCATGTGCCATTCTAATAATAAATTCTGTGCTATGCTAATCATAATATCTTGTTAAGAAAATAACTCTTTAATTGTCCCTATGATTTAGTACCATCATCATTCTGCCAAAGACCCCTAAAAGAACTTGTCTGTCCCTTCAGTGTCCTATTCTATGCCTCCAACATATATATTTACAAATAGTGAGTAAATATTTTTGGGAATCTAACTGAAGTCTCTGAGGATTTTAGGTGTGCTCCAACTTTCCCCCAGACATTAGACGTGATCATTTTGATGGAGGAAGCAAGTGTTCTTTGGCTCAAGGCTATTTTCCCCCTGAGTATAGCTCCTGCTGGATTGAGGTTGAGCCCCCACAGACAATTCAGGTGTACCTTTCCAGCAGTCTCAGTCACTTCACCACTGATATCCACAGTGGCAGAAGAAACTGAAATACTGCAAAGGTGGCAGGCAGATGATGGGGACAAAAAGGGGAATGAAAAGAGCCAGGAAAGAGATTGAGCATGAAGGAGAAATGGGAGGAGAGAGTCAGGACAAACTTCAAGAACTGAACATGAGGGGAAAGCATGTGTATTCTGGGAGAGGGAATTGTGATCAGCAGGTTGGTGGGAATCAAACAAGCAAGAGAGAGGGAGGACAGACTGAAGAGTTGAGGCTGAGGGCAGGAAAAAAATGACATGATGAACCACCTTGCAGGGAGAACTGTTTGCCAGCACCCGGGGAAGTACTGGAAGTACATCCTGAACAGGAAGCTTTCAAGCTGTCATTGGGAGAAAAGGTGGCTTGTTTTGGACAAGGACCATCGGGGGAATGAGGTGCCTAGGAGCAGCAATAGAACCCAGCATAGAGTAGGAGGAGGTTCTAGCTTAGGCAGAAAACTCCAACAGAGTTAAGTATTAAAGAAACCAGGTTAGCAAAATCTTGACCTGTGTGAGGGAGTGGAACAGGATAAGGAGGAAAAGTCAAGCAGTAGGTAGATTACTAACATTAAAGAAGAGATAAGCAGTCTTGCAGTCAGTGGAAAACATTTTCTTCCTCCAGCACTGATCCTCCAAAAATGATGAGAACATCCTCCAGTAACTCATGAAGGAAAGAAATGCATCAGGAACCTCCAAGTTCCAATGCTATTAATTAATTACACGGATGTATTTTTTTTCCTTTTAATTTTGTCAACAACAGGATTTATGAAGTTACAAGGTTTCTTTTAAGAGATCAATAAAGTTGGAAATACAAACTCTCAAAATTTGGGAAGTATCAGAATGAAGGTTACCTACAGCAACAAAAGTGCAATAGGACTACGAAAAATGTACATTAGACATCCTGCTCACTAATCACTTGCTATTCCTCAGCATTATTATCCCAAGTCCCCTTCATTAAAATCCAAGCCATATTTATGCAACTTGCAATTAGAAACATGTGTAGAACATTTGTTCTCTTCGCTGCCATTTGCATCACGATCCAGTTAAAACCCAAAGAACTGCTTTTATTACTCTCAAAAACCATCATGATCCTGAATCAGCATCACATTTAGAACATTCTCTTACAGAACTCCCGAGCAGAGAAACATAAGGCCAAATTAAAAGAACGTAGTGGTAGAATAAGTCCCTGCAGTATTGATTAATCATTTTCCCAGACTGGTACAGCATGGTCTATCACCATCTGTGCATGTAGCCCTTCAGTCCCCTCCTTCAGTCCCTACTAGCACCTGCTGTAAAGCCAAAATCTCACCCTGCAAAGCATTCTCTCTGAAACCTCTTTTTGTCCCCAGCTTCTTTTCACCCCCAAATTATGGCAAAGTTAAAGAAAAAGCTGGTTCCAACAAAGTGATTTGGAGACCAACTTAGTCTTCAGAAAAACAAAACCCAACACCAGCTCTTTTATCCTGACTAACAGACTCCTGCTGACTCCAAAGGAGTTTTGGAACAGCTTCTTTCTCAGCCCCAGGCAGAGGGAGGGTGTGTGGCCCCCCAGGCTGGGAGGGGAGCAGGGGGCAGGAGCCCTGCATGGTGCAGCCCCCGAGTGCCTGCCAGGAGCCAGCAGCTCCAGCACGGCAGGAAGGCACCAAGGAGGGTTTATCAATTCCATCCAGAGTTCTGCCAGGATTCCCACAGAGCACTTTAACCGAATCACATCAGCATTTTTTAACAAAATCAGTTCCCCAGGAGAAAATTTCTCATCTACTCCAAAATACACAGCACTCTTATGCCTGCAACCCAATACACCGAACAAAGCTGGCATTTTATTGAAACATAGAATGTTTAATATTATTTAAAATCCATTTTGTTTGCACTGATCCATTATCTTTTGATCCCTCTGTTTTATAACTAAGAGAATTCAAGGGTTTCACAATGGTTACCACCTAGAAACTCATGTTACTAAGTTAGGGGATGTACTCCTAAATTGTGATTGTTAAGGGCTTTCTTTTCAGGTTACTTATATACATAAGATTTGTAGATCAGAAGAGGCTTAGGTTTTTATACCATTAGTAAGTTGATTCAGCAAGCAACTTTCAAAAGTGAAGAGTATGAAAGTGTGGGCTATATAACGCTAAGGAACAGTACAGAAGCCGCCAACACAGACTGCAAGGTGTGTTCAGTGTGTAGATTAATAATATACCAGAGAAGATAATTTACTTGAGCATCTTAAATTGTGTAAGCAGCAATTCAGGGAAACACCAAAACACATGCTTAAGTTTGCAAATGTTAAACCCCAAGGAAAAAAATTGAAAATTATTCCAGATTGCAGAAATTCTCAAAGCAGTCTTACTACCTAGACAGATTAAACAGAACTGTAGCCCTTAATGTCCTCATTTCTTTTACTCACCTGAACTATTTCTAGGCATAGCAAGTATTTGTAACAACATTATTGATATATATTTAGTACTTCAGCCACAAGTATTTAAGCAATGCATAATAAATCATTTATTTCTGTAAATCAGGTCATTCCTGATTCAGTAAGAAATTCAGGGCTATGTCCCTAAATAACTCTTACATCACTTTTCTAGCATCAGACTAGAAACTGGCTAGTCTCAGTAAGCTAAAAATGCTTCCTTACACCACTGTAGTTTCCAATGTTTTAGAGCAATAAAGACACTGAGAATCACTCCAAAAAAGCAATGCAAAGGTCTTTGAAAGTGGAAAGGCTGGTCAGCCCTGAAGATCCAGTATTATACTTCTCTAAACTAGTTAGCTGGCTTTATTTTTCTCTCAGCCTTCAGCTCACTTTGCCCAAATGTAACACATGTACAGTATGTAAGGTATGTGTAACATAGCTTAAAGCTTCAGAGCACTTCCAAACAATCAAGCAGACTACTGGGTACAACAGTGGAAATATGCCAAGTAGAATGGATTTGAAATATCACTTCAAAGTATTTATTTGCTTACCACAACACATATACCCTGAAAGATCACACTTTATTCCTCCCCATATCTGATACCCAGGTCTAAAAAATTTCAGCCACATGTTCATAGAATTCAACGTGTTGGGAGAAAATTAGGCTAAACTATACATTTGCCAAATAATTAGTTTGGTCTTCTAACATGGAAGGTTTTCTGGTAAAATCCAAACATGAGATCCACATTCAATTTCTCATCTTACTTATGGAGGACAAATATTTCACCAAATCAGTCAGCTACTTCTTACAGCACTAACAGATAAAATTACCCTCGTTTGTGGCAAAAAGGACATAAGATGGCACTGAACATCACATCCTCTAGAAAAGAACACAGCTTTCAGAAACAGCTGTTCTGGATATCAGGACATGAAGCTCTGTCCAGCTTCCAGGAGAAAGCAGCAAGAAAATACATTCTTAATGAAGCATATTAGTGAGACAAATGAGAGGCAGTTTCATTGCATTAAATCTTGTTTCCAAGGGAAATTGATCAGAATTTACCCGTTTTACAAAGCTGTTACCCTTCAATCAAATGCATTCCATTTAACTTGCAAAGACATGGGTTACCAGCAACCCTTGGCACCTCCAATGCAATTACATGTAGAACACAACAGACTGATTTATGTCAGTGCAGAAATATTTTCTCAAGAATACATCACTCAACGACACTGGATGAAACCTATGGTGCCTAATGAATGGCCTCCACATATAATTTTTCAAACTTCTGAGAGACAGTTCCAAACTGTCTTCAGAAGAGCATTGGTCATTTTAAAGGGGAGTAGAGAGCAGATAATTTTCAAATCTTCGTTAGGGTGAGTACCAGTGGCAGAAACTGTGAAGGCTGACAATGACCTATTAGTAAAATAAAGTTTGGAAAATATGGCTTTAGACTTCAGACTTGTGAGAAATGCTCATCTAGAAAATATCTGTAGCCACTATATGGGCATGAAACCCCAGGACCTTGTGGTTTCTGTTCAAGAGACAAAAAAGTCAGCTGGCTGTTCTCCAACCCAAAACCCATATGCATTAGAAATTTAACGTATGAAACAGTTTAAACAAATCTTTGTAATAGAGTTCACTTTTGTAGAGCCCTGTCTCAGCTGATCACACTCCAAGTGCTTTAAAAGCTGCGTGGAGGCAAGAAACTATAGCAGAAGGGCTAAAATTCACATCCTTCTGTTGCAACTGATCCAAAAACCAAATGGATGCTTCCATCCTCAGGCAGTATACATATTCTCTACAAATATTAAAACTCCCCTTGGCTATTTTGCTTAAAAAACACAAGAAGCATCAATTTAAGTATTACTTACTAGACATGGATATAAATATTACGGTCATTTTCAGATTTGTGACTTGCATTCCATTTCACTGAGCGCCTGCCTAGCACATTATGAGGTAAAGGAAGCATGCTCCAAACAGTACTTTTTTTTCTAGCATTCATTACTTTCTACAGCCAGACTTTCCATCTCATAAGGAATCACTAAACACTCCTTACTTGAGTAAAAACCAACCATCAGAGTTGCACATGGCATTCCAGATGACAAGTCATCAGTTTTCTAATGGCAACTTTTCAATATTGTTTCACTTTGCAATCTAAGACAGTGCATCAATAAAAGTGCAGTAGATTAAATTAATCTCTTTTCAACACATATGCCTTTGAATTTATCCAGCATTTGAGGGTAGTTTGTGTTGAGTTATCCCTGGCAGGCAGCTAAGCACCACCCAGCTGGTTGCTCACTCCCTCCTCAGTGGCAGGGGAGAAGAGAATTGGAAGGACAAAAGAAAGAAACTCTCGAGGAAAGAGAAAAGACAATTTAATAAGTGATGGAATAAATTTTCCTAGTGATTGAGAAGTATCAAGTGAAGCTTACTTGAAAGTAAACTCCATTTACTTCATATACCCAGACTGTTAATAAGATGCATAAAATTCCAAAGTATTCAGATACATTCAGCAACCAACCATTGGCATAGGCTAAAAATAAACTCAATTTCTGCTGCATGTTTGATACAACATGGGAGGTTTTAATTGTATTTTTGATTAGTAAAACCTAATCATGTCAGACCAGGTGTGCAATTAAAAGCAAGAAACTGGTTTATTCAGTTGCTTGAACATCCCTTCTCTGAATTTTCCTTATACTTGACAGGTGAAACTGGTAGGGCAGCTCAAATGCCTACAGAAATCCAGTGCTTACTACTCAGAAAGCTTGAGGCACAAACTCACAGCATAAACAACAGAAAGCAAGATGCAAATCTGAACTCAAAAGAAATGAATCAAGTACCAGATTGAAAAACAGAATATTTGAAGGATCCCAGTTGTGCATGCATGATGAATTAATTTATGCTAAGAATTTACATAGAATAAAAATAGCATATTCTTCTAGTCTTCATGACTGCAGAGATGATCACATGATTGCTTGCCTAATTAAAAGGCAGATGTACTAATAAACCAAGGTGTGACAAGAGTGAGACACTTAAGAACTGGTCCCATGCACAGCATTCTCAGTCCTGTTTAGCCCTTTTAACTCTTAAACATACAAATTGTCACTTTGAAAAACTCAGTCTCACATTCACATTTTGAGAACTTCCATGCACTTTCCAACAGATGTTTAACTGTGAGAAGCATATGAAGCATACCAACAGAAAACCAAGTGAAAAAGGTTTACTGGCCCAGGTTTATGCTGAGTTTTTACACAAAGCACCTGTAATTACTCTTAAACTTCAGATTAATGCAAAAAAAAGAACAACCAAAACCCACACAATATCTTATAGTTTAACATAGAAGAAAGGGTAACTTATTTTGTGACCTGAAGTATTACTTTTGGTTTAGAAGCTACCATGGAAATTTTTTGACCCTGTGGTGGCTGACACAATGATTTGATCCTATCAAGAATCTGCAGACAACTGAAATATTTGGATGCCACCAAGCTTTCCCAAAACATGTACAACATCTGGGTTTTTTTTGTTCCCTCTTGCTTCACTGTCCCCACTCAGACCACTACAGACAGATATGGAATTCAAACTGACCAAATCCACTCCTTGCTCATGCTGACAAAGACGGCACTGGAGCTGGGAGAGGATCCTTTATAAATGCAACTGGGGAGAGCAGTGGAGACTACTTACCACCCTCACTCCACCAAGAGGGGCAGAAGACATGAAGGGAACATTTCCTTTGGAAGCTGGTAATGTGCTGAAGGCACCAACAGACCACAGAGATGACGCACAAGACCTATCACCACCTTATGCCTTTCAAATACCCATCACTCATTACACTTGAACACTTGTCCTGCAACTTTCCATGCCCCATAGTATCACTCAGGAGAGCTCATTTGCTTTCAGACTGTTTTTTTTCTCACTCTAAGTACTTGTCCAGAAGGGATTTCCTGGGTAATCAAAATCATTCAGAGCTGCTATTCCTCAATTGTATGATCTTGTTCATAAAGTACTTGAGTTAGAAGCCCTCTTACTGCAGTCCCTTCTTTCCTAGAATTCTCTCATTCTTTTCTTTTACTAGGACTTCACTACAACATCAAAAACATCCTAATATTGTTCCTCTGCAGAGTCATAACCAGTTTTAGCTACTTGTTTTTATACCAGGCCTTGTGTTAAATGGCTTTTCTCAGAAGCCCTTATTTCATTTAGAATGAAGTAGCATGTGGCAGATTTAAAGACCAACACAGAACATGATTACTCACACTCCACATTACCACGCCCAAGGAATTCTAACCACAAGACAAATTTCTAGCATTCGTAGCATACATTTAATGGAGGCTGAACAGAGGGCTTCCAAACAGAAAAGACTTAAACTCATAAAATTCCTGAGTGACAAACAGCTCAAATTTGGAAGACAACCCATGGAAAATATCATACATGCCTGACCTATTCTTGTGCTCTTTCATTGTGACAGAGAGATACTCCAGATATGTCCACAAAATGTTAACTCCATTACATGTTTCAGAAAGCTTTCCTCCAAGAGAGGAAACCAGCTCACCTGATGGGCCATGGGAGAACTGTTTAAAAATTCTTGCTAGTGCCTCAAGGTCTACAGTGAGCAAACAATCTAATTGGAGAAATCTCGAAATAATTTTAACTATTTTGTCAACTTTCACAGAGCAGAAGTTGGAACTCTTCTTGCAATTGGAAATGGAGGTTTTTTCCTTATTCCAAACCTACCAGTTAAAATTGATGCAAAAAAGATACTGTACCCACATCCTCAAAAATAATTCCCCCAACCCTCAAAGAAAAAAATTAGGGGAAAAAATAAAAATCACACAACTCAAAGCAATCCCACAAAATGCTTAAATCTTGCCCTACACGCAAATACCATATTCCTGTATTCTTTATACTCTTCAGAAGCTTTTTGATGCTAATTGCCCAAACTCCTTCAGTTCATTTTAAACTTTTTCAATGTCTTCTTCCTCTTACATAAACCTGAAATTACCCTATTTGCCCCATACCTCTGCATCAGTTGATAATCACCATTCTGCTTGAATTACTGTCCCATCTCAACAACCAGGTATGTGTCTACTTCTGTTCATTTGCATGAGCACTGTCTTATGTCTCTTTTCCTTCTCTGCATGCACATTCAATCATACAATTCGGAAAAAAAATCCTAATCCACTCCACAACTAAGAATGCCCAAGGCTGTGCTCCCTGTTGGCTCCACGCATTCCCTCAGAAATCTCACCAGTAAGTATCATCTACTTCCATTCAAGACTACCTCCCTTCCATGAAAACCAAGTCTTAGCATATAACATAATCTCTCAGACTCCTGGCAACCAGCAGGAGATCAGAGTTTTATACTTTCCTTCCACCTCCAAAAGCTCTCCCTTAATTAGCAGATTTGTTACTATGCACACCACAGACATTTTAGATTCCTAACCCAAACAAGCTTGAAACCAGTATTTCCCAAAATCCTGCCACTGCTTGGATAAGCCTCATCAACTTGTTCTACAAAACAATTTTTCATCTCAGGTAGACTTCCACCATCTTCTATTTTTATGACTTCAGCATCCTTCTCTCTGGCCTAGAACAAAATGAACAAACCCACCTGCACAGACTTATCTGAGTGACATTTGTGTGGAATGCTGCTCCAAAGGATGTGTGACTTGCCAGTTGAACAAAGCCAATAAGGAAAGAAGTACACATGTTTCTCTCTCTGCATTATAGGGGATAAAATTATCCCAGCACAGAGAAGAAAAAACAACCTGTTGTTTCTTCTAGGAGGTTGTTCACAGAAAGAAACTTCTCTTCATCCCTTTCCAGGACCAGGACAAGGAAAACAATCTTTTATTTCTGACACTACTTATTCGTTGATTCCCCTCCAGCTAACCAAGCCAACTATTTGGTTTTGCTTTCAAGAAAAAAGTTACTTTTGAACACTGTCCTGCAGCCAGCTGAATCAAAACGCTGACTTCAAATGATCAGCAGCAGTAGGCTCTGACACAGACCCATCAGGCTTTCAGACAAGCACCTTCACACCTTGGGAAAAGGTTTGTCCAACCTCTGCCTCATCCTGACACACACAAAGAAACTTCCCCTCAGCTACGCTACCTCAGCACCACAATCACTTACTCTGAACACCATGGTCTCATTTCTTTGTACTCCACCAGTTTCCTTAAATTATATTTTGAACTGGAGTCAGCTCCAACAGATGTATTTGCTTGATCCTACACAAACAATAACCCATAGAGAACTCTCAACTAACAAGGCAGTTGCTAGTCAAAAATGTAAGATATGCAAGCAACTCCCCCCCATTTCCTGCATTTTTAGCAGTTCTAAACAAATAGCAGAAGGCTGTTGTAGTACTTGGGGCTACTTCAGAGTGATCAAAGAAAAAATAACGAGGTTGGCTCTCCATTACCAACTCCATTCCAGTCACTTTAAGTCAGTTTAAGAAATGTCATGGCATTCTCAGACAAAAATAGACTCCTTAGGATCTGACAACATTTCTCCCCTCCTGAAGTGAATTGGAAATAGACTGTAATTATTATTGTGATATTAACAAGATTTTCTTTCAGAAGTAGGTATTAATTGAAAACAATTTAGGTTGAGGTGGGGAGAAGACTGCTGCAACACTGCAACTTTAACAGTATCTCTCCCAGCCACCTGCTTGTTTGTAGAACACATTAGCCTTGTTTTAACAGCCGTGTGAAATGGGAACTAGGGCAAGGAGAAGGCTCTAATAGCAGGTACTGCATTTTCACAAGGAAGCTCCTTCCTGCTTCAACCCATCACAAGCCACCCTGTATACTTGAGCATCCTGAACTAACATCCCAGCTACATAAGCAAGGGCTCAGTTAATGGGCACAAGTGAGACACAACCAGTCTGCTTTAAAAGCCAAAGGTTATGAAGGAAGACAAATGTGTGCAACACTTCTCAATCCACTGAGAGAATGAAGGAAGCACTCTCAGGGCTTTCACTGAAAAATGTTGGATGCTTTTTTAGGTTAGTAACACATCATCTAACTGCTGGCTATTAAAACTGCACTGTGGATCACAGAATCTTATATTGTGGCACCCAAAACTGCACACAGTTCTCAAGGTGAGGCCACACTTGATTAGAGGAGGAGAATCACCTCTCCCAACTAATTTGTGATGCTGTGCTTGATGCACCCTAGGATTCAGTAAGCTGCTGCAGTTTCTTCCGGATTGTGATTGCTCCTGGCATTTCCTCAGTTTCCAACAGACTACATGTAGGATCAATAAATACTGAAAACAAAGGAATTACATTAAGAGTTGCCATACAAGAAATTCCTGACTTTCTCAATAAAATGATCACTGGTTCAAGTTTCAGAGAAATGAACTTCAGCTCCAAGGCCAACAACCTCCACACTCAAGAGCTCCTATAAGCACCATTCCTCAGCTCGAAACCAGAGATACTTTACAAGTATACAAAAAGAAAATAAGGAAACAAAGTTCAACTTAGTAACACAACTTGATCCAAGCTGTGTAAAAATGAAATAAAAAGAACCAAAGCAAGCTGGAAACTAGCTGCAGAGCCGGACAGGTAAGGCAAATAGTGTTAATCCTCCACTAGAAAGCTGGAGACAGAAGCAAGAGCCTCTCCCTGACTACACCCAAGTTAAACCACATTTGCCTCCCATAGCCCAGAAAGAGCATCTAGTGCTGTGAGAAATAAAACAGGATTGAGGAGGAGGTAAAAAGGGAAAGACAAAGAAGCAGAACAAGAGTATGGCAGATGAGGGGGAAAGAATAAGAGCAGAATTACACTATGTGGGTTAGAGGACAGGAGAACACATAGGAGAGACAAAACAGGTAATGCACAGAACAGTGCAGGAAGTGATATGCTGTGATCTTCTACAGGAAAGAAACAAAACCAACTTATGAGCCCCATGACAGAGGGTGCAAATAGCCAGACAGGGTGCGACAGAACACATGAAGAAACCAGAGTCCCTCCAAATCCAGGACCTTCTCTCCAGATCTCACTCTGTGGGTAGTACTGTTTGCTTAGACTGCTCAACACGCAGACAACAGAATCACCTGGCTTTACACTGTACATTCTGCACAGTGGTCACAGGCTACATTAAACTCCCACTCTCTAAGTCAAAACCCAAATATTATTTTCCACCTTCAGCAATCTTGAACAATTAAGGATTACTAAAAAAAAAAAAAAAGTCAGGTGAAAACAACTGCCCTCCAATGTTGTTCCCACTACAAGTCTTTTGCTCAGTGAGGTGGGGGAAGGATGCAAGGAAAGTGGTAGGGAAA
>NW_005054414.1:620815-648054 GCF_000277835.1 Geospiza fortis | reverse complement strand
AGGGAAAGGGTGAGGACACGGTCCAGCACTCAGAACTACTCAGTTGATGTTTTCTTCTTTTTACCAGCAACCCAAATTCAACAGACAGTAACAACCCCGAGATAGCTGACACCTGACTGACTGCTGCAAAATGTCCTGGCTTGACATGGACAATTCTTGTCCATTCACTTCCCACCTTCTCTGGAAACACTGCTCCCCTGCTAAATTTGGATTAGTACTACCTTGCAAAACAAAGCCTAGACTATGGCTTGTCAATAATTTCATGTATCACTGTTTGCCATGTATTGTTCTAAAGGACATATCAAGGCTCTTCAGTTGACAGCTCTTAGGGGATACATAAAATCCCTTCTCCAGCAGCAAAAAGTGAACTACTCTTCCATGACATCAGGAGTCACTGTAACATTGTCAAAACTGATAAACACCAGGTTTGTGCGCAACACTTCTTGAGCCCTCTAATTGCACCTCTGTCCCTCCCCTAATCAGTTCTCTACACAAGACCTGAAAGTATCATCATGGTGTTACAAATGCTCACCACGATGAGTGGGGAGGAAAAACTAAAAGAAAAAAAAAAAACCCAAGCAATTCTGCATAGCCCTCCTAAGCTGCAAGAGGCTGGTTCTTGCTCTAAAGCATTCAATGCTTCTGTAACTCTGATAACATAGAAAATACTTCCTCCACCTTGCCCTGTAAAACTAATCAATAGTTTTGGATAAGACAAGAAATAGAACTTATTGTCCCTTTCTAACTATTGTAAAATGGTAAAATACTATTAATCCAATAGAACTGATTTGAGAAAATATTTCTTGAGGTATCTTCATAGTTACAAAACTCCTTTTAAGTTCTGTATTCTATATTATTGCTATAATGGACTTTTTTGAGTTAATCCTTTCAAAAACATTCAACAGATCAAAACAATTGAGTGCAGCAGAGCAGTGTGATCATGACACTTCTGACCTCCACCCAGGTATATTTCAGCTCTTAAATTAACTTTTACATACAGAGGGAGAGAGATACAGGAAATATTGAGGTTGCAAGTATGTGAATAGAAACTGACTCACCACAGTCCTTTGCTTGTTGGGCAGGAAGACTCTAACAATGGGCTTCTGTGGAGACTTAGGGTTATTCCGTGACATATCAGCAGGGTTTTGATAAACTGAAAGGGATGAAGGTGCTACAGAGAGGCTAGAGGAGGAAGATGATGCAACTGTGTCCGTTGAAGCTGAACTGGAGACAGAGAAATCAGTTCCATTCCCCATGGATTCCAGTAACTGCTGTTCTCTCTGCTGTAGAGCATCAAGCTTGCTGGTGTACTCTTCATAGGCCTGTGAAGGAACAGCAGCTGTTTTAATCATGTAGTACCCTCAGACAAAACCAGAAGTCTAAATTCAGAACAAACATCAAACAAAACACTTCCGAAACTAACACAAGTTTCCCAAGAATATGAACAAAATGGTCTGGTCAAATATTTCAGGATACAATGAAGAACATCATGTTAAACCTTCTAAACCAACAAGTAATGTTTAAATAAATTAAATGAAGAAAAGGATCGAAGAAATCCTAAGTTACCATTTCAAAGCACCTGCACTGAAGATTCTAATTCACAACCACTTAAAAAAAGACAGAAGTCTTTAACCAATATTGTCAGCTGCAATGCTGAATTACTGTGCCCCAGAAAGATTTATCATTCTGTTGGAATGACAGTTAAATACTTCTAATGCAATATTTAAGAGAAAGCTCAAACTGTTTTTATCATCCATATCTGACTCCTCACTGTCGACTATCTTTCACCTCTCGCACTACCTTTTCATATCAAACAGTACAAAAAATATTTTTCTGTTAGAACACAACACATTTTGCCCATTTCAAAGCTATCCATAAACATGTAAGCGATCTTTTGAAAGTTTTTTAACATCTTTTCAGCATGTTCACACAAAACCTGCTTACACAGATCAAGTTTCTTAAGCAAACAAAAACATCAATAATATTAAATTTGCCATTAAGTCTTTATTAAATGTAGTCAAGTTAAACGTTATTGCCAAGATCTATAAAACAAATATATAATCAGTATATATTTTCTTTAAAGTTTGTTATGCACAACTTTGTAATAAGAAAATTTTGATTGATATGAAATACTAGAACCATTTCTTCAGTATATAAATTAGCAGAACATCTTCAAAAACCTGAATCAGTTAAGCAACATGTGTTTCATACTACAGAAGCATGTCAGTGTTAACTGACATATTTAGACCTTGTTTAGACCTTTACAGAAAAGAAGAAACAAAGATCTTCCAAACCTAACATGTAAACAGTAGGGAATGAATTTTCTACTTCCCTCTAGTAGGGAATGGAATTTTCTACTTTCCTCTATAGCAAGAGGAAGATCCATACCAATATGCATAAATTCTCCAGTGATATTTTCCAGTATATTTATACAAAAGAAAAATACTTTCTGGTTCTGTTTTTTTTTTAATTACTTATTTTACTTTCCTACTTTTTTGTTTATAACTGTTGCTAATTAAAGTTACAGGAGAACTGAACTGACCAAATGGTCTGCAGCATCTACGTGTGGAAAAAGATAAATAAAGAAAAAAAACAACTAACTTTTAGAAGTGCAGCCACAAGTACTACATTTTATTAGGAATTTATTTCTCCAGGTTAAATGTGCAGGCTCATTTAATCCAAACTGCTCTTGCTGTGTAAACAGTGGTTCATCCCTCCCTTTTTAAGAAACCATAGCATCCTCCCAGAATGGAGGTGAATATCACAGTTGCAAATTCTAAATTTTATGGGTTCCACTTCTGATAAACACATGTTAGTTGCAAGAAACAGAGAATTATTTAATATTTCTTTTAAAAACTGAAAATATCTAGCATTTCACAAACAGACCCCAAACTCTGAGACTCAAATCCAAAACATTTTCACTCTAACCCAACTGTATTGTCAAAAGTAAATGGAAAGATTACCCAACTATAAATAATGGCATTTTTTGGCTGTACAGTAACACATGTGTCTCTCCTACTTCCAGGACCAACTTTGCATGGAAACTTGAGTAAAAGCTCCATGTGTCAAGAATTATTTTCAGTAAACAAAAATTAGGAAACATAAACTGTTACCATTTCACCAATACTGTTCTAAATACTTACTTCCCTTTCTCATGAACATTGCAAAATATTATTCCAACACACGCAACACTACATTGCTTCCGGACGCTCGTGGGTTTAGTTCCTTCACAAAATTACACACAACTTTCAAAATACTCAATCCTACAATGTTTACATTGGCAGCTTAATCTGTCACTAATGCAAACCAAAGTCAAATGATTTATCTTAAGAGAATAAACAATGAATATGGAAGGCTGGGAGCTGCAGCTGGCTTTGGGTTCTACACCACTGACTTCTGCAAAAAGCTCTGTATTTTTTCTGAGAACAAGAGCTCTCAAATACCATGCAGTTATTCGGTGTCACAGCAGAAGATCCCACAGTAAAACATAAAGGAACTAGAAATGCATTGCTAGACTTTAAAAACATTTTTCTCTTTAAAAAAAATTCTTCTTATACAAAAGGAGCTACAGTACATGCAGCAGAAACGGAATATCTCCAATAAATTTTCATTTCACAAAGGTTAAGTACTTCGGGGGAAACAAAGTTTCATCTGATGATTAGCACCAATAGACCTTACAAAGACAACAGCACGAAGTCTTATTCTATAGAGTTAAATTCAAAGATAGTTACATCAGCAAAGCTGACCTATGGCAAGTATTTCTAGCTAAAAGAAAGATAATGTTGCAGATTTGGCCCATCTACCACTAAACTGACCTGCAGCAGCACAGCCACTTTAGCAGACAAGCATCAACAGCTACACAAACCTTCAAGTCCATCAAGGCTCACTGGGTCAACTGTGAGGTTGATTTCTGACTGTGTTTTTCAAAAACAAACTAAAAAGATTAAAATTAAGTCTGTACAGAATCAATAACATGAAAAATATTAAGACGAATATTCAAACAAATAATTAAATCAAGGATTATAAAGGCATTTCATAAGGAAGAGTTTAGGAAATCTAGACTGCAATCCAATCAGTTTACATATTCCCATTAAGAAGCAAGTAATGTTCTACATAAAATTTAAATCTTGCTTGATACAGAATGAGAAAGAAAAAAAAAAAAGGGTCAGAAAATATCTGCAGAAGTCATCTAGTCCTAACACAGATTTAGCACAGAAATAATTTTCAAGTTCAATGAGGTTGCTCAGGGCCTTGCCAAAGCAAGCTTTGCAAGTCTTGAAAGATGGAGAGCCCACAACCTGTGGGCAGCCAGTTCCAGAGCTCAAAGCCCATGCTCACGATGAAGAATTGTCTCTCATTAAATGAACTGGATGCTCACTACCTGTGACATTGGCCCTTCCCTATTTGCTGAGTCTGAGTCTCTTTATGCTGAAAGAGCCTGCAGATCCCTCCTGAAGCTTCCCTTCCCCATGCTGAACACCACCCCAAAGCAGCCACACAATTAAGGAGTGAATGGGTGCCTCTTCATTTGCTCCTGCAGCCCAGTGCAGTTTGCTGCTGTTATAGTGAGCGTGGGTCACTGACAGCTCAGATTGCTCCCAACTTGGTGTGAATTTACAAAGTTGCATTTCACAAAGTATATATTTGAAAAACTGAACATTAGATTAAAATCTGCACAACTTGTCTATCTATACATAATCCTATGGCTATCAAAAATGGAACAAAAAGTGAATTTTAATTATGTTGCATATCAGTATATTTGCACATCATATAATAGTCTCATATGTGTGAGAACATCCCCGAGACTTCCACTAAGTAAAATACATCAAGGCCTGATAAGCTGCAAAGTCCAACTAAAGCATTACAAGATGGCATGTTTACATTCAATGTGCACACATGCCAAAATACAACTGCTGTTATTCTGCTGTATATATTCTGCAGTTTTAACAGTCGTATATACTCAGGAGCAGCAGCCTTAACTCTTAAATGTTGCCTTACTTCTTAAATGTTGCAACCTACTGACAAAACAAAAACCGACCTCAGAATTCAACAGAATTTGAGAGATGTTATGCAGATGTGCCAAGAGTTCTGTTGATGAGGACAAAGGATTTTCTCAAAAATACGCATTTCTTTTCTTACATATCATTTATATTATATCTGAAATTTGTTTTCTTGGGCCATGACTAGGCTACATATTCTAGTGAAATGATCTAAGGAAATAAAAAGCAACAAGTTAATTTTTCTTTTAAATTAATCTGCGAGAAATCCACGGAGCAAGATATGATTTCTCCTTCTTTCTGCCCCCTACGACATCTGGGTAGAAGACCAGTCCAAACTCAAGCAGTTAACTGTTTTTGCTATGCTCTCTCTTCCTCAAACAACTTTAGGTAATATCCACATTTTGCAAGACTCAAAAACCTAGACTACAGGTTCCTGGTTTTTGAAACTGAGATTGTGTTTCTATTTAAAAGATGTCTGACCTTTTAGGCTGTTGATCAAACGCAAATCCCACTAAGTTAAATGGGAGCTGAAGATAGACAGTAACATACGTCACGATTTCTTCATTTAGTAAGACTCCTAAATCTGTACTTAGTCTAACTTTAGACACTCCAGATTTGGTCCAACACATTTGAACAGCATCTGTTAGGAGGCTGGTAAAAACCAATCTGAAATTCCCCAGAGGGCCACCAGGTTTCCCAGTGTCTATATGCAGCGTTAGCATTTTCCTGGAATCCCACAGTCTGGAACAATCTGAGATTCATCACCAAGATCTATTTTAGACTGTATCTGTATGCTGTTGCAATAAGCATACTTCAGATCAGCAAAGAGGTAATCTTCTTTAATTAACTAATTTGACCTCCTGCATGGATTCTTCAGATATACAGGAATAAGAAATTAAATACTCTCCTGATGTTCAATAGCCAAACTCAAAACTGAGAGCAGCAATGCCTCTGAATAAAACACATTCAGGCAAAGAGAAAGGCAAGAAAAAAATAAAAATCACAGTAGCTGGAGGCAAACATACCTCTACTCCCACAATTCTCATTTTAAATTGCTTCCAAGAGTAGGAGTAAGAAAGAGAATGATTCCTTCAAGACAGTATTAGAAAGCTGACCGAGTTCTAAAACTTATCTTGATACCACTGTAATTCTATACATTTGCATACTGCTTCATTTTGTGTGGAGTCCAAATTCAAAAAACCAAACCAAACCAACCCCAACAGACCTGGCAGCTCAGTTGTGGACTGTTAACTGAAGTAACCAACAGGTCCAGAATGCAACTCCATCCCAGACAACAATTTACACACAAATGGACCAATACTGTTTCAGCTCTTACAGGTAAGTGCTGGTAGGTAATACTATACACATGACTATGGGGCAAAAAGGACACACGAGAGTTGGGAAGTTTAAATAGGTAAGGCCTCCTGAACAGCCACTAAGAGTCTACAAAGGCTAACAAATCTGATTAAGTCATTTAAGCACCATCCCTCCCTTCTAAGTTTGAGCTGAGTGCTTTTGGCCAGCCTGGGTCTGTGCAACCCATTCCATTCTGTACACAGCAGTTGTTACCAATATACAGACCTTTACTCTCCCTAATTCAGCTTATCCTTTTCAGTAGTACTTTGTTGGTAGAGACAAAAGAAATACAAATTTTTATGCATGTCCTAAAGAATACACAACTACATATTTTAACCAGTTTTGCTAAGTGAATCCTAGCTTTTCCCAGTATTATAATAACAGCCTTCTTTGCAGTAAATATTTCCAATATTTACAATGCTTAGACAAACCCTTAGGAAAAGGGTTTTTCCATGGTGAGTCACAAACTATGTATTTTGGGAAACAGCACTTCAAGGACTGATATAACGCAGTAAGAAATTATGTGGGAAGACAAAAATCATTGATGTTTTCAGCTACTGAGATACAGAGTGCTTCCAAAAAGTGTGGTAAAACCTACTGAGAAGCTCCTGCAGCTTGTTTTCCAGGAGAAAATAAAAATACAATTAGTATTTTTATACACTTTTTTTATATCTACTGAGTCAAGCAGTTATTTCAAATATTTGGAGCACCTCTCCTATGAAGACAGCGTGAGAGAGTTGGGATTCTTCAGCTTGGAGAAGGCTCCAGGGAGACCTTAGAGCACCTAAGGGGGCCCTACAGGAAAACTGGAGCTGGGCTTTTCACATGGGCATGTGGTGAGAGAAAAGGTGGAATGGCTTTAAATGACAGAGGGTGTGTTTAGATTAGATATTAGGAAGAAATTGTGAGGAATTGTTCCATTGCATGGAACAGGTTGCCCAGAGAAACTGAGGACACTCCATCCCTGTTGTAGGTCAGGCTAGACGGGGCTTTGAGCAGGTTGGTCTACTGAAAGGTTCCCTGAACCTGATGATCTTTAGGGTTGCTTCCAACCCAAACCATTCTGTGGTGTAACAGTGATTTACAGGGGTCTGTTTGAGCTGAGGTTACACACAGCAAATGGGAAAAGTTAAAAGCCAAGATTATATAAAAAGGAAATTTGGCTACAAGCCATTTTTGGATTTTAATACAGTCATTGCTTACTAGGTTTATTCTTTCTTCCAGACAGAACAAACAGAAAAGCTTTTCTTACCATCACATTAGAGAACATTGACAAGATTCCCAAAGCTATTACTAATTATAATGATTAGAAGAAAATTGTGTGATTAATGACAAATGTTCTTTTCTTTCTTTTGTACATTTTGTTTCCTCCCTCTGTATCTTAGACACATACTCAGAAGTCTCTCTGCAGCTTTGGTATCCCTCCTGAGCCCTAATTTTCCTGCTCAGGGAGGACCAGGGCAAGCAACTTGCTGCCCTCCAGCTTCACACTGCATTTTACACCCAGGCTTCCACACTCTGCTCTACTCCCCCCTGCTGCACACTGACCTCCATAAGACCACTACGGAGGAGTGATGGATCAAGGCAGGGAGATACCCCTAAATTTGAGCATTCCTTCTTGCAGGAATAATTAAATATATGCTGAATTCAACACAGCACAAGTCAATCACTTTCAGTATTTCAAGAAAAGCATTCCTCTTTCGCAGTCGGTTGATGAAACCTGAAATTATGGCTGCAACAACAGCTGTCAGCTTTAAAGTTCTTTTGACGTAAAATGCATTGACACCCTCTCCTGAATTTGGGAAAAAACTTAAATCTGAGGAGGGTGAAAATTTTGTCTTCATTCTCAGATGAACACAGAAACAAAAGCTTCTATTTCTTGAGCAACAGTAGCTAAGGCACAAATTCCTTTTTATTTTTAAATGAGATGTATGGTTTATATTCAATGCACAAATAATTTTATTATAACCTTTGCATGCTCAATTTTCAGATTTATTTTCTTGTTGAATTCTTTACTTTTCTCATGAGCTTCTGCTCCCCCCAAATGGTCCTTTCACTTTTAACGGAAAATGCAATGCTCTCACCAGGTTCAACCACAACTTCACTTGACAGGTCTTCAGAGGCAGCTCCAACACAGGCCAGGAGCCAGTGTACAGGGTGCTGCAAGTTCTGTGAACACGAGCAGGTAGTGAGAAGTGTAGTAAATTAAAGATGCAAAGCCAGGCAGGAGTACAAAAGAACCAAGAAATCTATGATACTGAAAATCTACACACTGGAAGATGGATGGATAGCTGTCAAACTTGTCAGAAGAATAAAAATAGCCATGGTTTTGCAGGAAGCATTACAATAAAACTAGATGTTTACATCTAGTGAAAGGCAATATGGGAGTAAGCAAAAGTGTTCATTTGCAGATGCTTACCTAGCATTTAGTTTTGGCTAATTTAGACTTTTGCTAAAAGAAGACAACATGCTTGCAACCTCGAGAGATAACCAAGAGACACAATCTAGTCTCTTAAGGAGTCCTTAAGAGCCACTCACATTTTATGGAAGATGCAAAGAGGTCAGAGAAGGAGAAGGACTTTAATCAACACAGGCTGAGGGATGAAGGGATTGAGAGCAACCCTGCAGAACAGGTACTGGTGGGTGGAAAGTTGGACATGAGCTGGCACCCACTGCCCAAAAAGCCAACCACATCTTGGGCTGCATCAAAAGCAGCATGGTCAGCAGGCCAAGGGAGGTGGCTCTGCCCCTCTTGTGACACCCCACTGGAGTGCTGCACCCAGCTCGGGGCTCCCAACCTAAGAGGAGGACATTGACCTGTTGGACAGGGTACAAAGGAAGGTGAAAAAGATGGTGAGAGGGCTGGAGCACCTCTCCTATGAAGACAGGCTGAGAGGACTGGGGTTGTTCAGCCTGTAACAGTTAAAGGGCCTTTTGACATTTAAAGTGATCTATGGGGAAAGATGGGGACAGACTTTTTAGCAGGGCCTGCTGTTACAGGACAATGGCTGATGGTTTTAAACTAAAAGAGGGTAGAACCAGACTAGACACAAGAAAGAAAACTTTTATGATGAGGGTGGTAAAACACTGGCACAGGTTGCCAAGAGAGGTGGTGGATGCCCCATCCCTGGAAACATTCAAGGCTAGCTTGGATGGGGCTCTGAGCAACCTTTTCTGGTTGAAGATGCCCCGGCTCATTGCAGGTGGGGTTAAACTGGACAACCTTTAAAGATCCCTTCCAACCCAACTCATTCTATGAATCTAAGGCAACAAAGAGAAGGGTGATGCAGTTCAAGAAACACACTAGCAAAATTATTCATACAGATTCTGGGTAAAAGCAGGACTATATTACAGCCAGAAATGAGTCTTTGGCAAAGCAATAAAAATAGAAAGATCAGAAGATGATGGATGGAACTTAAGTTCCATTACCTTCCCACCCAAGTGTTTTGGTGAGACTACACAGACCACATCCAGACCTACCCACAGACTACAGGTAAGAGTTGAAGGGGAAAGAGGAGCCTTCCACAGAAGGCAGTGATGACACCCTCAAGTTCTGATGACAAACTTGAGCCCCAGACCCAGTATCACACACTAACTCTGTACATGAGAAGTTTGCTATTTCTAACACATCAGACAGACATCTTTTTATTTGTATCAAAACCACTATGTTTTCTTAGTTCTGCATTTGCTAGAGACAAACATGTTCTTTCACACTTTTATCACACTACATTCAAAACTTTTTACCTATAGCTTTGTTCTTCTGTACTGCAACCAGAGTTTTTCTGGCCCTTTCTCTGACAAGTGATGGAATACAGGAAGTCAAAACATGAGCTCTAGCAGAGACAGGTTAGATTCAGATAAACTGCTGCCAAGTAAATGCTGAGAACAGAAAGCAAGCTCTGTCTTGACCAAGCCAAAAGGTGGGAAAGACACAGAAAGGACACACTACACAACTGCTGCTGGACTGAAAATAACAGTCAAAGGTAGAGACTAATCTTGCTTCTAACTCTATCTGGCATTCAGCAATAGATTTCTTTTTTTTTTTCTTTTCACACTTTAGTTCTACCACAGGAAGTCTACACACTAAACAAATTACAGGTTTGCAGCATTTAATCCTGTTCACCTTGATAAATGCATCTGAGGATGATCTAATCTATGCTAGTGACCATTCAAATAAAAAGTTCCTTTCCTTTCTCATCCCATCTTCTAGTTCTTGGCTCACGGCTGCAAACTCGTTCCCTTCCCTAATCTTTACCACAGCTTTGCAGCTCACTGATTTCATCACGATCAGGTTTAAACTACTACCTGATGGTAAAGTAATCCAACAAAACCAGGGAATTTTCCTTAACAGGCTAGTGACTGGTCCTGGCTTAGTCACTGCCAGTACTGCAAGTACCTGAACAAAGGAAGCTGACGAACTGCAGAGCAAAGAGCTGGGCAGAACAAGCTTTCCTTTTCAATCATGGTGGGCTCTTTCCACAGGACTGTCCTATGGGATAACAACTGCAAAAGCACAATGTCAGCCCCTTTCACCTTCCACCCAAAGGCTTGTGGCTCCCTAGTCAGTACCAGCACTACCTGTCCCAAGACATGCTCATGATCCAGTGGAGCTCACTGCAGCAGAGCAACACCCTGCTCTGCCTCACGGGGCTGTCCCACCATGCTGATGAGCCAGAGCTGGAGCTTCATGTCAGTGGCACAGAGGGACCCATTCAACCTGCAAATCTGCTCTCAGATTCATGACTTGGGGTCACCAGCTATTTCAGACTTACTCTTCATGCTGTCATAACAATCTCCTAGTACCTATTTATGACTGCAAATGCTCTTTTCCCTATCAATGACCTATAACACAAACACAGAGCTTCCAGTAATGTATCTTGGTTTTAGTTTCAATAAAAGCAAGTGACAAAGAGCTGAACTAACAACTTCCCTACCTTAAATCCAGACCTGTAGATGTATATGTATGGACTAAGTTCATTATTGTTGCACTTTGATACACAATCTAACGAAACCCACTTGCATATGGCAATAATAAATCCAAACATATGGAAAAAGCTAGTCCTTGTGAAAACAGAGGTGTGCTTAAATGCAGCAGATTGGATAAAACACTGATAACACTGATCCAATGCTCCCATTTCACATTAGCAATAAGTAAAGCAACTACCAAAGGCCTCATTTGACCTTAACTGTTCAGGACGTAATGTCAACATTTGTACAATCAACCTAGTGCCCTGCTCTGACATATTAAGATAAAAGCTAGAAGTACCTCAAATAATGAGATCTTTATTTTTAATTATCCAGTACCTTTAGGCAGCAATTGCAAATAAAAGTACTAGAAAAGAAATCTGGTTGACCTCCAGTTATTTCAATACTTGAGGGAAGCACAAAAAGGGCAAGTTTAAAGCACATGATGCCCCTTCAATTCCTAACAGAGGTAACTTTTGCATGCAGCTCTTTAAGCTCTAAATGGTCCTATGTCAATGCAACTCTATGAATCCGGAGTGATGAAAAAATACAGACAATGAATTTGTAGTTAGCTTACAAATTCAAAATGGCTTTAAAATTTTACTCCACCCCACAATTTTATCTATTTCTGTAAGAAGTCCCCTTCTACTAATGCAATTTTTTTGGATTATACATGACCATTTTTCAAAGACAAAAAAGGGAAGTCAACTGCTTTAAAAGCAAAATTAGTCTTACAAAATGTTTTCATGTGTGTATATTGGCTTTAACACAGCATGACTTTCTTCATTATAAACACAATCTTCTCTCCCCTGCCCCCTACGAAGAGGCTTGACATTTCTATTGCACCAACATTATTATTACACCATGCCACTGATCTTCCTCTACTGAATCCCAGGAATCCCATACAGTTCCTTTCTATCTCTTAGAAGAGAGATCAGTTTGTAATGCACAAGGAGAATATACCCTTTTAATATAGGTATTCTCAGTTTTAACCTCAGATACTTCACATAAGATAACACAACACTAATCTAACCACATGTGTTTGAATGTAAACTTACCTCTAAATATATTGAAGGTGGGTTATGCTCTCCTCCAAATTTGTCTAGCAGTGCTTCTATATGTTCTTGTGTCAATTTAATCATCTGTTTGATGTTCCACACCTAGAACAGAAAATTAATATTTTTATTCATTAAAGGAAGCCTACAGAATCTAGCATAAAACAAGAATCTCTCAATATTTAGTAAGAGAAACCCATAACAAAATTTTTAATTATCAATAAACAAGTGCAAAAGGCTATCCTGTTCATCCAGTGTCAGTAATAGCTTGCTTCTGAAATAAACAGAAAGAACTTACATTTGGTCTTAAAATTCAGGACCCACTGAACTAACAACTTCCAAGAATGGTTTGTTTTTCTTGTTAATCAGTCATGTTAAGTATTTCCCTTGCAAGACTTTGCAAACCAATTTCTAGAGTAGTACAAAATTTAGTGAAGGAGTTTTTCTATTAAACCTTAGCAATGTGTGTTAACAATACTCACAATCCCATACCTAGAGTTCTATTTACATGGCAATAGGATCTCTTGATTTTAAAGAGCATTTTCTATGTCTCAACATCCATATTCAGTCTACCCTGCAAGCTACAGACCTTGGACATGACCTGAAAAAGACATTTACCTTCTGTGCACAGAGATGACCTACAACATTGTGCTGTGAAACTACTCACGTTGCTACTCATTCTTCACAACTGGAAAGAGTTCACTTTAGGATTTGGACACTGCTGCAGGTGAACAGTATCATGAACCTGAATTTATACCTAAATAGGCAGCAAAGCACAAAAACGAGCCTTTAAATAATGCTACACTGATGTAAGAAGCAAGTCCAAGCAAAATCAGAAATTTATAGCAGAGGATGAGGGAGGAAGAGAGAATTGCTCCTTCATACATACTGTTATTCTGAATACTTATCAGAAAAAAATTATTCAATCAAGTTTTTAGAGCCAGGATACTCTAAAAAGCCAGGGGGCTTGTTCCAAAGACAGTTAAAAGATTCCTGTTACTTTTTCCAGTCTATCTCTTTTCTAATCCATGGATTGTAATGTGTAATACATAGTCTCAAGATCAGGTCTCAATGTACAAATTGTGACAACCTACCTCTGCAAAAAAACCCCATGCAAATAATTTCATATTCTAAAGTAGGCACCAATAGTAAGATGTAATCCGAGATGGATCAAAACAAGTTTTAATATGTAAATTGAGAAGCTCACAAACAAACAAACTCTAAAATCATGAACCTGCACTTTGCACATCACCTTATTTATCCATTCTATTTCTAGATATCAGTTATCTGTCAGCAATTTCCTGAAGTAAACTAATGATTGATTCACTTCCAGCCCAATTTTTTTAACAGATACCAGAACAAAGACTTCATCAAGAAGCTGCAGTTGAGCAAAAATAGTTTCCTCAGGAACAAGCAAACCAAACTACAAAGAGTGAGAGTGGGGGGATACCAAAGAATGTGCTACTCAAGTATTCTGTATGTAAATTCCCTCGAGGCAATGGTGGGAGTCAACTTGCTTCTCAACTTGCAATCATTTATCAGTGAACCTAGGACTGCCAACCAGCAGCAAAGAGAAGGTTTTCTGTATTTGGTTAGTTTTTCCCAAGATGGCAAGAACTAGTTGTATGCTTGGTGAAAAGAACAAACATGAATCAACACCATATCAATTAACCTGTTCAATATAAAGCTAAGAACATTTGCTTACCATGTAATTTGTAACATGCTGTTAACCCAGGCTGCATGTACTGAGAATTCCTGGCAATCTTAGCAATTATCTCAGGACTACCAGAAATAGGTTTATTAGCACTTAATGAAATGTCTATTATTTGGTCATTCTGGCAATTTTACCCAGCAAAGGTTTTCCTCATGTAAATGAACAATTTACTACACTTAACTGCCTGGCAATGACGAAGGTGAAGAGGAAAGATTTTTGGCCAACAAAGCAAGACAGAATTGCAGGAGGATTTGAGGTTGGAAGGGAATTCTTTAGGTCATCTGATCCAAGCTCCTCTTCAAGCAGGATGTCCAAGACCATATCCAGACGGTTTTTGAGTATCTCCAAGAAGGGAGAGTCCACAGCCTCCCATAGGCTGTGTCAGCACTCAGTCACCCTCACAGTAAAAACGTTTCCTGATGTTCAGAAGGAACCCCCTGTACTTCATTTTGTGTCCACTGCCTCTGGTCCTGTGACCAAGCACTGTTGAAGACAGCCTGGCTCCATTTTCCATTTGCCCATCATCTTTGTGGCCCTTCTCCGGACACTCTAGCCAGCACAGCTCTTCCCTCCAGTACAGCCACGTTTATCTTGTACTGGGGAGCCCTGAACTGGACACAGCACTTCAGGTGAGGCCTCAGTGCCAAGAAGAAGGAGCCCCTGCCACAAGAGTTTCTGAATAATTTTTTTTTCAGTATCAATAATGAGTAACTTCTCTGCTCATATTATTTTCTATTTTGCGTCCATAACCAGAACTTTGCTTCTCTCTTCTCTTAAGGATACCAAATAACAAATGTAACACCACCAGCAATATGCACAATGGAAGAATGTCATTTTGGACATGTTGGCAAGAGAAGCAAATAGCCTCCAACAAGGGCAGAGATCTTCCTCCAAAGTTATATCATGACAAGTGGAACCCAACTAATTTAGGCTGCCTAGCAAAATTGTGGGTGCCCCATACTTGACAATGTTCAAGGCCTGGCCGGACAGGGCTTTAAGTAACCTGGTCTAGTGGCCCTGTCCATGACAGGGCAGTTAAAGCAAGATGATCTTTAAGGTCCCTTCCAACCCAAACCATTTTGTGATTCTAAGACTGATGAAAAAATTCTAAACTTGCTGCCAGCTACCAGCCTGCAATAAAAATATCTTCACCTGAAGAAGCTGAAATTACAGTCTAATGGAAGACAAAATTTCTCAGAGGAACCAAAAACATTGTCCTGAATTACCTAGTATGTATCTGTGCAGGAAACCAGGAGCCTTTCCGTAAGTGAAACCTACAGGCAAACCTAATATGGATTCTATAATCTTAGAAAAGCTCCTCATACATTTAAAAGTACACTGAAGGGAGAAGGAAATTGATCAAAGTCAGCCATAGCAACAAATACTTACTTGTTGCTCGTAGAAATGGAAAAGCTATCTTATGTGCCATTTTCATCAAGTCTTTTGACAAGATGAGAACTTTCACAAATCTAGTATTGACTAGCATATTCTAGCCCAAGAACACATATTCTAGCACAAGAACACATATGCCATACCAAATTTCCAAGCTTCACAATCTCATTTTAAGTGGCAATTTGTACTTGTATTTACTTAGAGCTAATTTACCTTCAGGCATCCCACATCTGTGAATATACTATGAGTTTTTTGTGATCCAGAGCAATCCTTAAATATCTGGCTTGAGAATGAACCCCTGTGCTGGCACACTGCATCCTACTATGCAGGATCAGTTGCTACTTCAATTCAATTGAAGGAACTCAAGTCTTTTCCTCACTGGAACCCAGAACAAGTGACCTCACGTGACTCAGAAAAGCCTGCTGCTGCCCAGCACAGCACCCACAGCTTCTGCCTCACCTAAACTCCACCATCCCTGTTGCCTTTTCACAGCCAGCAGAGCCAGCAACTTCAGCCCATCTTTCCTCCTTGCTGACTTGCTTGGTCAGACAACTCAGCTTAGTCTGTGTCATGAGCCCAGCCCAGCCTTGCAGACCTTGAGCCAAGATAGAGCCCCATCTTGGCTGTGCAGAACACTCTGGAACACCAAGTTCTTCAGAATCACATCTCTGGAGTTCCCAGCACTCACAGATAGATATGCTGTCCAAATAAAACCCAAATGTGCAAAAATGGCCTAGCAAGGGTCTCACTGCCCATAAGCACATACATTTCAAGACAACACCAAAGAACTGTCTAACAACTGAGACACCAAAACCATGGAATATGGAATCCTTTTATCAATCCAATCAGTTCTGGACCAAAGAGCTTGTTCCTACACCACAAAATAAACCCAAGTTTTTAAAGATTAAAGTAATCCCTTTATCCACTCTTTATTCACATTTTTTAGAAGTAAAAGAAATCTGTCTGAAAGTTACTAAGAAAGAACAGACATATTTTTTCTTATTCTTATGAGCACTCCACTATGTTCATGAAATCCTCACCTGTAGGAAAACATAAAACCACAATGGTCAAGTATCTTACAGAAATACAAAAACTGATGCCAGCCTCAGAGACAGTTGCTGGAAATCGAAATGCATTTTGAAGTAAATCTGCAGTGCATCCAGTACTGCCCACATGCAAGTCTGGTCCCTTTCCAGAGGAAACAGAATGGGGATTTGAGACACTGTTTAAACTGTAGTTCCATGAAAAAGTAATGGATCCTTTACAGCTTGGACAACCATATCATTTTTCCAAAAAACGCATCAAATAAATGTTTCTGGCCTATCTTGTAGCATTAGGTTAAGGTTATTCTCTATCACAAGAGATTAGATTTGATTCTCCTTTTAGTGCTGCTGACACAAGGAAGCTGATGCAGGCTAACATAGACACAGGCAGCCAGACAACTGGAAATATTCCAGATATACTGGAATATATCAACTTGAATCTGCCTATTGTGGATAATTGTGCATTAATTTTGCAAATAAGCACTCCCTTACAATGCAATAAAGACGATGACCTATTTCAAGCCAGAGGCAAGTCAGATACAGGAGAAGCCCAAATCCATTCTATTCAGGGAAGACTATGGCTGCAAAGACCACAGAGGATGTTGAGTTGGAAGGTACCCACAAGGATCATCGAGTCCAACTCCCAGCCCTGCACAGGAGTCACACCAGGAGCCTGTTCCAGTGGCCCCCAGGGAAGTAATTACAGCACCAAGCTCAAGAGAGCTTGAGAGAGCTCAAGAAGCCTTTGGACAATAATTTCAGGTACATGCAAGGTTAAACCACAAAGTTATTTTCGCATCCTTCGCTGCTTGTCAAAATGTGCAGTGCCTGAGACATCACAAAGGAAACCTATCTTCATACTTTCTGCACCTGGCATCACTACTCAAATCTTGCAGAGCATCCCAACTCTAAGCTGTATGATTCATACTTGGTAGAAGACACTGAAAGTTCAAATCTATTTTGTAAGGAAAAAACTGCATTATATGTCCAGGAACAGTATATCCTGCATTTGGATTATCACACTTGGTGATGACAGAGAATACTCTCAGAGCTAACAATGTAATTAAATAATAATCAAGAAATTAAGCATTTCATTTAGAAACTGCTTTATAAAGAGGACAAAAACATCAATACCTATCTAATACTATTCCAATCAGTCCTTTCAGGCTTCTTTCTTACACCACCAATTCAATTGTTTGGTCCCCTGAGCAAGGATCCACTTTGTCAGAAAACACTGTAGAAAGCTGTCAGGTATGAGATTGTCTTTAGCTGGACAAACATATGAACTCACTTGAAAGTGGGATGCTTGAGTGAAAGATAGGCAAGAGGACATAGGAATGGGGTTAATATCAGGGCAGCCCACAAAACCATTTGTATAGTATGATGCAGAACATGTGGGTTTGAGTTTCTACGCTGACAAGCACTGTTGCCTCTTTCTTGCCCTTTGGTACCTCCTTCAGATACTTTCCCCCCTCACTCATTTGAGTCCCAGTCCTCTTCTTAACTCTTACCAAGCTCACTTCTCATTTCCTGCAGGCATGTGCTGGAACAAGCACAGACAGTGGGATGGAGAGTCCTTGCCTGCTTCCAATACTCCAGGCTAAAGCTCCTCTCCATTTATCTGTGGAAGCTTCTCGCAAGTTGTGCATTGACTGTGTTATTTTTTCCACTTTTCCTACTCTCCTGGCTCTTCATGCTTAGTACATTTTCAACAGTGCAGTTAAAGTTTGTATTAAACAAGTGTGACAAATACCAACAGCTGAAAAACTTCACTGAATTGAAAACCAGCTTCCAATGGCTTTCACATTAAAGTTTATGCAAGTGACATGAAGGTCAACATCAAGCTTGCCTTTCCTAGTTCATATTGCCCAACTTTTTTTTAATCACAGTGAACCATTTTTATAATTTTTATTTATAGGTCCTTTAAAATGTCTGAGATAGCCAACAATGGAACACTGTCAAAGTCTGTATGTAGGCAGTTCAAAATGAGTCAGTAAAATTTACAACCTCAGACTAATAAATAAGTCACAGACAACAATATCTACAGAAGTACCTGTAGCCAAGAGAAAAAGGAACTGTTATCTCTTTTTCCACAAAAGCCTATGAATGTATCTTTCTAGACTCATGACAAATAGCCTTAGGGAACATGTACAAGACTACATTTAGGAAGGAAAATCCTCAAGAAGAGGTTTTACAACATTTTCAGTACCACCCTGTCTGACAACTAGGATCATAACTAGGTCAATTAATACAGTAATGTGATCAGTGAGCATCTGCTGTAAGCACAGCAGTTAATTAAATATTAAAAAGGCTTCAAGATGAAAATCTAATTTCCATTTAACAGGTAGCAATTTTTATGAAGGAAAGACTAACTTGTAACTAGCAGTGCAGGTTCCAACTGCATCTGACACTGCTCCCGTTGAACAAAACCATCTCAACCAAAACCAAACACCCAACAACTTCCACCCTTCTCCAAAAAACTAGGCAACATCTGACTAAGTTAACACTCAAGTACCAAAGTACCATCTTTGAAGAGCTCACAGCAGAAACGATCTCTCATTTCTTTGCAAACCATCAGTTGCAACTGAGAGCAACCTATGTCTTTTGCTTTCATGAGTTCTAAACACAAACTCAATTGTTCATCATTCAGCTCTACTCTTAAAGCCAAATAGTCTTTCAGTCTGACAGGCCTTTGCCCCTTAAGTTGCCTCCTCTTCAACAAAGGAATTCAGACTTCAAGCGCTCCTTACATCTTACAAGTGTTTAAAAACATATTTTAAAATAAATTCAAAAACTGTAAAGGATAAAGCTCAGTGAAGTCTATTCTCATAACACAACCAAGCAGCTTCTCTGTAAGAATGAAGCCACCCAAGAGCCTTAGGCACTCACTGACTGCTTTGCAGCTCACACCAGCGAGGATGGTGGCTGCAATTACCACATTGTCCTTGGCTATTTACCCCTGCTCTCTCCCTTACTCTTTCTTTCTCCATAACTTAAACCTTTGGCTGAACCCTTTCAGTACACTAAACAAGTGAAAAATTGTTCTTTTTGTCAAGGTTAGCTTTCTGCCAGTCTACTGTGCTTAAAACAGCTTGGCAAAGGACCCAGTGATCATCTCAGCTGGTGAAAAAGTCACCTTTCCTCTCTATAGCTCACACTTCGATGGATTCAGGCTACCATGAAACAGCAACCTTCCTGTTTAGGTTTCAATTCTCTTTCATTCTCCCACTTTTTCCATCACCTGCCATCTTTACTGCTTGCTGCTAAGTAGAATTTGCCTCCAAGCACTATAAAAAGGAAAGTTTAACAAATGTTCTCTACCACAGTAGAACAGCAGTGTGTGGAAAAATAAGAGCTGCCTGTATCCCTCATTTAAATCATTAACCACCAGTTGCACAGCTAAATCTTTAATTCCATATTTTTCATGGCTTTTGTGTTGCAGTACTACTAGTCCCTCTTATTCACTTTGATACTAATGCAGTAGTCACGAGGATCACGCACAGACCGAGTTCAGGAACAATTCACTGTATTACATTCATGAATTCAACAACTTCTCCTAGACAGTAACAGGTTTTAAAAAAAATAAAAGAGGAAATAAACTACCTAGATTTTCTAACCCATTTAAGAATGCAATTTTGCTTTAGCCAGGTAACTACCACAGAATCTCAATAACACTAAATACATATATCAGTGACATTTAAGAAATATTATATGAAGACACCAGACTATTTCTCTGCACACCTAAAGCTGAAAAGTCACATTTGTAGTGGAAAGCAAGCAGCCAGCCAGCTAATTACAATTATTGCCTATAAGAAGCAAACGCTCGTCCAGTAGAGCTCTTACACAGCTTTGGTCACATTAATTAAAATGACAAAACAAATAAACTCAGTTTCAGCTGAACTACAGAACTTAATTCTTCTATCTCCTTGCCAGAGTACACAATTAGTTACACTAGGCAGAAAAGATAATCAGCACCTATTTAAAAGTTCATATTATCAATCCATAAAATAATTTGTTATAAACTTTGCAATATTCCACCACTAAACTATTTCTACATAGTGACTACTGTGCACGGTTTCCTACCAACTGATTAGAAAATGTAAAAGACAGCTGGAATTGTTGGATGAGTACAAATATACTCTGCTTGTTTAGAAATATTTGTGATCCAATAAAGAAGTTAAGGTATCCTATTTTTATCACAAACAGATCTCAAAAGCTGAAATAGAGCAAATGTACTTTTTAAAAAAATTTTTAAAACACAAGTAATGTGCTCCTAGTCAAAGGAAATAGTCAAATAGGAACTACCACAGAAACCACATTCCCCTAAACAGCATTCTATGTTCTACTCAGCAGACCACCCTGCCTTAGCAACCCCAGTACCACCTTGGAAAATGAAATCATTTAAAAGGCAGAATTGGTTCCTTGCCATACATTGTAGAATTAAGAGAGTAAAAAAAAAAAAATTACACTAACTACTTAAACTAGAATCTGCAAAAAAGTTACATAAATTTTCAATGATTTACATAGGCTTAAAAATGTCACAAGAGACAGTACAAACTGTATTCTAGAAGAATTACAGAATGCTTAAAGAAATCTTTTCTGAAAGCTACCTCAGATGATACTAAAGACTCACATTTAAATCTACATTACTTAAACCTATTATAGAGAATGTTTGACCTATTAAGCTTAATGAATAAATTTTCAAAACCAGATCAAAGACTGAGGCACCAATATACAACCATCTAGTTCCAAACACTGAGATACTACCAACTTCTTAGTTATAATGATGTATTTTATTTCAGGTTGATTTTATAGTGCTTTTCAAACATTAGTAGTGAATACCTTGTACTAGAGAGAGAAAAACTAGACACACTACTCTGACTCCAGAAATGTCTACCTTCAAAAGAAACTGAGATGAAGAGGAGAAAAAAAAATTAAGTTACCATGTCTGTGCTCCAAGTGTCAGAAAATGTTGCCTGAACACAATGTAACTGCATTTGGAGAGTTTTATTACTTACCACTGCATTTAAAACAGCTTTATTAATAATGATACTGTTTAAGAGGCCTCACTATACAACAAAGCAAGACATTAGAGCTGGTATCCCCCTTTCTAGGGTCAAAAGAAAAAAATTCCTAGCCACTTAGTTATGCAACACATTTTTAAACTAAGTGCAATCCTTCAATAACAGTCTTTTCTGCTTGTCTCCCAAAGAAAGATTTTAAAGTTGGTTTCACGTAGAAATTGAATTGCTCCTTCATGCTAAGCTTTGTTCAGGTATACTGGGAGAGCTCACAAAAATATTTCACTTGATCAGAACCTCGGAAAAATAAAAGTGCCCTTCAGTGCTCCACACTCATATGATCTCCTGAATTTAATACTGATAGTGTGGAAAATTCCTTTGATACTGAGCACTATATCTGGCACTGCCCAACAAGCTCCATTTTGAAGAGAAGTTCTGTTTTCTGATTTTAAATGCTCATGTTGGTTGGGGAGTGTCATGGTGGGATGATAACTGGCAGCACTGCTCCCTCAAAACTCCTGCCTGAAACCAGCAGCACCTTCAGTCAAAGAGAAGGGTTTTTGCCTGTTTTACTCTTTTTTGCCAGGGTCCACATTCCTAAAATGTAATTAGAAACAGAATAAAGAAAGACACTGTTGCTGCTCCTCCAAAATTCACAAATGCTAAAAAGGTGCAACAAACCAAACACTTGCAGCAAGGGGCTTAAGCAGGAGAAAAAAAGAAGAAAAGGCATGTAATTCTGCATCAAACAGCCCTCTAGCACTGGCCACAGAAGGGAGAATCAGTTGAATGAATACATATTTCAACGTCTTGGAAAGAAGCTGTGCACAGGAGGGAGGATTGGGAGGATTTCATTGTACGCCCAAAAAGCTCAAGAGCAAGCGGAATAAAAAAGCTGAAGCAAGAGAACCCATATATTGCATGCTGACTTCTGTATCCTGCACTAGCTGTGAGAAAGTAGCTGTGTTCACACACAGATGTGTGAACAGTTGAAAATGATGAAAACCATCTCACACCTCACAAAACGAAATACTGTACCCAGAACTCTCACGTGGTCAAGGCTGTTGGAAACGTACACTTGCTGCACAAGAAGCTCACAGACACCTTCACATCCCTGGCAGAGCTATGGCATGCAATCCTATTTCTGTAAAAGGCATGCTCAGAAGGGCTCCAGAGAGACCAAGGAAGATTGTTACAACCTGGGTGGGGGAGCTCAAGACCGTAAAGTCTGAGGTGTCAGGACCTAAACCTGACAAGTCCAGCTAAAGAAGCCTCTGAGCACAACTTCTCATTCAAATATATAAATTCAGGCTCCAGTGGAGTTTTATGGGACAAAGATTATTTATAATAACCAAACAGAAAAGGGGATACACACACACATACCATACTACCACTACTCCCCCATACCACATTCCTTTAGTGTCTCACTTCATTTTAGAACTCACTGGGTACTCCTCATGTTGAGGAGATTCCACTCACTGAGTTTGCAGAAAACTACTGCAGCAAAAGCAATGCTGATTTCCTTCAGCACCAGTGAGTGGAGTCAATTCAGGACAGGACCTGTGTGGCACCAAGTGGGCACAAGGGAGTAGGTCTGGCTGAGAAAAGTGACCTGGGCACAGCAAAGGGCAAAACCTGCAGCTCTGGGTGTCAGAGCACCATTTGATTGACTGAGCTCAAACTGCAGGGACAGGGAGCAGCAGACACCACAGGGACTACAATTATGACAGGGCATTTCTGATACATTGTACATTTCATCACCCTTCAGAAGCCAGTGGTTCAAACTGAAAATAAAACTTGCACTTGGCCAAAACTGTGTTTCAGAAACCCCCCTCCATTAAACCTGAAATACCTTCATTGGAAGGCTAGACTGGAAGAGCATTAATAATTCCATGATCAGTCAAAACCTTCTTTTGTTTCCCTTCTAAGTACAAATAAAATTAGATTTCTTTCTAAATCAAATTCCCTCCAAAATATTTAATGCATTCAATTTTTCAACAGATATAACAATTAATTAAAGTGAACTACAGATTTGTTACAAAGTGGAATATTGCAGCCTTAAGAAAACTTGGGGGTTATCAGTTTATGTTAAAAGACCAGTTTATGTTAAAAGATGCCGTCAAAAGATATCTGCATTAAAAAAACCCCAACCAAATAAAAAAAAGAGCCAAAACCCAAAATGCATTTGGTCTACAGTATTTTTAACTTCATGCAACAAAAGAGTTGCCACTCCTGGCTAAACAAGTGTCAAGGAGGGTATTATTAGAATAGCTTTAAAAATAAGAGGTCTTTGAGTTTAACAACTACAACAAAATATAAATGGGAATTAAGAAGACTGTAAGTCAAGAAAAAAAACAACCAGTACTAAACATTTTGTTCCAAACCAGTTTGTGGATATCCACAGAGATAAGAAACAAGCTTACCAAGACATCACAACTTTCCAGAAGGAGCCACCACACTATTAAGCAAGTTTTGTGTAATCAAACAAGCTACCACAGGACAGAGCTGCTAATCCTATTCCCTTTTGGGAAAAACACCTTAAGTAGAAATCTCTACTATCCCCAGTAAACCTAAGTATTTCAAGGTTGTGTTCTAATGTTCGATCCACCTTGCCAGAAATAAATCATAAAAACCCTAAGGAAAAAAAAGATGAGAGGTTACCAAAGTAATTGTCTTTTTTTACACCTGGATCAACTTTCCCCCATCACTCCTGATATATGTTTGCCTGTTGAGGTGACACTCTATTAATCAACAGTCTATTAATGAGCTTATAAATAAGTTCAGAATGTCTATTTTCATGCTTCACTATTCCTAGCCATAAAGAACAACATCTCATAGTAACATGGAACCATCTCCTCTGCTGCCACATAAACTCACTACTTCTGGCAGTAACCACCACAAGCCTGACAAACGAGTTATTTGCATTCTTCTTTGCATCAGATTTGACAATTTCCAAGTCTTTTTTCAACAACTTCAGATTTCACTGAGTCTTTCTTCAAACTCTGACCTTCCAGATTTTATCTCACTGCTAGTATTCTGCTCTAGACTCCCCTCAGCCAGACCATGCATTTCTTAAAGCTGAGACCCAAAGTCAGACAGTATTAACCATGGCCTTTCCCATGCTATGTAAAAGAAACAACTATTTAACTTATCTTTTGAGATAAACTACTGCAGAATATTAGCTACAAGATGCTTCACATCCAGCTCCACTTTAACCTGTCCTCACAATTAAATAGGATGTCATTCACAGACTATGAAGTTACTTCACTCACTGAATACTAATGCACAGAAACGTAATTGAGATTGAACATAAAACGTATTCCCAAAACTACAAAAGCAATGAAGTAAAAAACCACTCATATGGTTTCAAGTTTCCAAATAAGTAGCATGTTTACTGTCAAACTCTTTAGAGAAATAGACACTCTAATACCCAGCACCATAGGTTCCCTAAATGTTACTGCAACAGAATCAACCCCACTTTTACTTCATGTACCTACATTACATTAGGAGAACACATCACTTACTTCATATTGTGAGGTTAGAGGTGCCTTTTCATCCATTCTCCATTTTACTCTTAAATCTATTTCATAGGATTAAGGTTTCTAAATTTATAACTAATATTCATGCAGGATAAACTCCAGCATTGCTGCCTAGAAAACAGCCATCCAGCAGCTCAGGCCCTCACCTCACAGCCTTCAAAGTAATTTTTGTCTTACAAAGAGCAGTTTAAGGTACAAAGCTCCGAGTACAGAAAATCCCATTTGAATTATTTAATATTGGTGTAAATAATCTCTAGCAACAAGAGCAGAACCTTTCCTCCCAGCTATCACACACTCCTTACTATATCAACAACCCTGTAATGCTCTGAAAACCTTCCATCCAAACAATCTTGTCCTGAGAACTCATGCTGGGGAAGAAGCCAACCTCTGTGCCTGCGGACACCAGCTCGCATCCGAGGCCTCCCAGCCCCAGCAACCAAACAGGGAGTGGAAGAGGAAAAAATTTCTTCTAAATGCACTTGCCCCTACTCTTCCCAAATCCTTCTGTCTCCAAGAAGTAGCCATTTCCTGTATCTTTTTTATGACTGCATGGACAACTACCCCAACCAACTCTGAATTTTAATATCGGGGGAAAAAGATTTAGCAATACTCATTATTAGAAGATTTTTAGTTACAGCACTTAGGCTACCAAAACAACTTTTAAAGGTAAAAATTCACTATTTGATTAAGAACTGAGTTGAACAATATGGCTTATATTTGTTTTTCAAAGCCCCAACCCTTGAGAATTCATAAGGGACAGTGAAGGAGCTGCAACCAACACAGGGCACTCGATTACAATCCCAATACAGAACATCTCGTGCACCAGAGGGATCTAACATACAAGTAAGGTGCATAAGATGACTTCAACAGCTGTCAGAAATTCTTCTCTGCTCCCCTTTTAAAAGCAGAAACTGAGTGCAGGATTGAAGGTCTGCCTTCTGGAAATCAGGACTGCATTTCCCTAAAGACTGTAGGAGCTGAAACCTTTTCAGGTATTACCTTAAATAAGTAAGGTCAAGCTCCTTGACAGGCTTCCACAGCAAGGTTACCTTTAAAGCCCAGGTTTACCTTGTCTTGAAACAATGAAACAAAACACTAGAACATGTACTTACATTACAGCCATGAGTCAGTTACAAGCACTTCAGTATTTCTCTGACTTCTGTCACTTTGAACTTGCCTTCCACTTTAGGTTGGCTTGTTTTAGTATTAAGGATAGTTTCCATTTTAACTGTGTCAGCAATTTTTTGGGCTTGAACTTCATTAAGGTACAGGTTTAGGTGAAGTCATAGGTGCACTTATACAGTAAACAAAACATAATTACCTACAACTTGAGGAAGAACTAGTTAACTACAGAACAAAACCACATCAGAAAATAAAAACTCTACAACCAGCTCTGCCTTGAGACCCATGTGTTTCACTATTTCCAATGCAGAATAAGTTTGTTTTTAAATAATACAAGACTATCCCCCACACACTTCCTAAATACTCACAACAGTACTGACAACCCATCAACCCTTCTGCTCAGCAGGTGTTCCTCGTGCTGGACCACTTATCTCTGCCTCATCCAGGATGGAAGCAGAAGCAGCCACACTATGTAATTTACCATTTGGAATCAAATCTAATGACTGACACAGTCTCAAGCATTTTTGAAGTTCAAGTGATTTAGAGTAGTTTCACAAACACAAATTTTTTAATGAAAATGGTTTTTTTTTAAAAAATTCTTGCCTCCTGCCACTCTTTTCCCTCTTTTGTCTCCTATACTTCAGTTTAAGCAGCTCAGCTATATTGTGTTATTGTTTCAAGGGCCACAATATAAACTAGTTATTGGATTAATTCCATATTTTTTTTAATGACAGAAATAACTGAGAAATTCAGAAGATTTTTAGCCTCACTTTGCTGCTAAAAGCGTGCACTTGTTAAAGCCCACTCTTCAGGTGTTTGGGTTTCCCAACCAGCTGAGAGTTTCTCCTTACTCAGGAAAGTTCAGACTGGACTGGCATTACTCAAGGTGTTTAATCACCATGCTGGGTAGGTGTAAAATAGATGTGTACTGCTGAATTCTGCCTACCTTCAGCAAGCAAGTAAGTCAGGAACTCCTTTAGATGAGGGAATCAACCTCACATCTTGCAAACATCCATAGGGACAGACTCTTTC
>NW_005054414.1:620019-620745 GCF_000277835.1 Geospiza fortis | reverse complement strand
GGAATTGTGGAAACCAATTGGCCCCCTCTGAGAGTAGCTGGTCCAAGCCAGCTCATTCTCCCTGCTGGAGGCTGGAAAGGAGAGGCTCCCAGGTGGGCTGGGCTCCTCGCAGGGCCACAAGGCTGCTCAGAGACGAGAGGTTTCCTACCAACTGCACAGACACTCCACGGAAAGCTGAGCTGAAACGCACTCCAGCCAGGCTGAGAACAAAACAGCAGAGCTTGTGGCATCTGTATTTACCCCCAGAACAGACTCGAAGCATGGCATCTGGCAGGTTGGTCTGCCTTGGATGCCTACAGTGCTCGAATCTGCGAAGCACCTTGTGTTGTTGCCGCACAGTTTATTCCCCCTTCCGAAAACATTTCAGAAGCGTTCGCAACTCGCACTTCAGCCCCAGCAAAACAGGTAGTACCGCTCTCTCCCCGTGGGATTGGGAAGTTAAGTAATAAGCCCCAAAACCACAGGAAGTATGTAAGAGAGACACCGAGCAGAGGCCTGACATCCTCACTGCCTGCACGGTGCCCTGTCCGTTAACATTTCCTAAGACGCTTTGTGCAAAAAACCTCCACAAAAGGCACGTCCGCAGAGCGACTCGAACCCAGCCTCGGCTTTAAAACGCATTTCGAGTGTTTCAAAGCCATCGGGGGGAACCGATGGCCAACCCCCACACAGCACCTTGGCGGGACGCGGCACCGGCGGTTCCGAGCGGGGCTCGCCAGCCCGGCC
>NW_005054414.1:618888-619441 GCF_000277835.1 Geospiza fortis | reverse complement strand
CAGCCGGCTGCGGTCCCCGGTTGAACACCGCTGCCGGGGGCTCTGCGGGTCCTTCCCGGCAGCGGGGAAACCCGCGGTGCCGGCGGAATTCAAAGGAGAACGAAGGGGATGCCGGGCATCCCTCAGCAGCACTGCGGCTCTGGGGTGAATCCTCCCCGGCACGCAGCGTGCGACAGCCACAGGCACGCTAAACACTGCCGTAGTCACCTGCGGGCTGTAACCCCGCTGATATCTGCAATAATCGAGCCCCAAGATCGACAGCACAGCCTGGTTTCCCACTGACAGCCCCTCGGGCCTTGGCTGCGCCCGCTGTGCTGTGCTCACACCGGAGCTCCACACCAGGAAGGGTCGGATCTGGCTCCGGATCTGCTCCGATGTCTGGCTCTGACATCGGGACCCCTTCTGGGGGACACCACTGCTGTCCCCAGAGCGGCCCAGTGTTCCCATCTGAAGTACACCCTCGAGCTGTGCCTAATCCCTGCTTGCCACACCCATGGAAATGCTGCTTTACACGCATGAAACACCTGCTAAATCAGGTGGTTTAAACTGCTTT
>NW_005054414.1:608719-618878 GCF_000277835.1 Geospiza fortis | reverse complement strand
GTCTTAATTGTAAATAAAAAAAAAGGCAGCTGTATTTGGGTGCATTGCAAAGAAAAGCTGATGGACCAGAACAGCAGCAGGACTTGAGAGAAAGGCTGTTCTAACACAGCCTGATCTATTTAATGGTAGCCAGCTAAAATACACCAGGTTGAAAGCTGCAAGTGCAAGATCCTTATCTTTGTTTCACTTCAGCTGGGAACATGTAACCACACAAGCTCTGAACGTACTGGTGCTGGTGAGAGAACTGAGGTTTGTATTTCACCTTTCACACTGCAGGCCGTCGCTGTGGAAAAGCATTTCAAATGCAGTTCAATACTGGCAGTGTTGCAACTGGTAAATAAATGCAACTTCAATTTAATATTTCAATGGATTTTAATTGATTTTTTTACAGGCTATGCTTGCTAAGAGAGGAGCCTGGGGTTTGCTAAGGCTGGAGCCCTGCAGTGCAGTCAACAGAAAGGCTACACAAGTATGTAAGAACCTAACGTACAGACTAAGCAGTTGGCCAAGTTTAGAAGTTTCTCTCTAATAGCCACATTAATGAAGAGGATAATTATCAGCAATTCCTGCTATGCAGTGGGAATGTGTAATGGTAGTGAAAACATGCTCACAAACTCTGGAAAATAACACCCATGCTGAGGACTGAGCACTGGGACAAATCTCTCTGATCTCTGAAGGAAAAGGCGGCAGAGGTAAAGGGAGATAGCTCTCCCAGCACATAGCCTGTTGTGGAAAAGCCAACAGAGTAATAGATGTTAACTAACAGAGTAAGGCCATTCATTTCCATGAAGTTTTTAGCAAGGGATAACTAATCTCAGTGTACAGAATGTTGTCATCTTATTGCAGGGGTTCCATACTATTGTCTCCTTATCACAAAAGTTTCATACCTTTCTGGTGTTTTCTCATGGGCAGCTCCTTAGAGCACTGACTCCTTCTTCTTCACAAAGCAGCCAAGTGACTCCAGTTCCCTTCTCACCCAGCCACCCCACTCTTTTATAGCACTCTTCTTCTCATTGCTTACAGCTGTGGCCTGTTAAAGTCAGGCCTGTTCCTAGTCTTTGATAATTGGCCCAGCTGCAACTCCTTAAGGGTAAGATTACTTTCTACACTATTTTCTTATATTCTATCCCCCTACAGAATGTAGTCAAAGCCTTTTTTTATTCCTCCAGCAATTTATGTCCAGGGCATAACCCCAGCAGTGGAATTAGTAGGCTACTATCAATCTGTAATACCTTTCCCATTGCTTTTAGTGGTGTTGGGTCTCTTTCTTCTGAGGTTCTGATTATTATCAGTAGATTTGCATTCGCTTTGAATTCTGCTAGACTTTCTTATCACATTTGATGTTCCACCAAAGAGCTGCAGTTCTAATACTGAGCAGTCATGTCCAATGCTGGAAACACAGCAGAACTGCCTCCAGAAATAATGAGATTAAAAAAAACCAAAAACCTAAGAATTACGTTAAAAGATTGTTGTGTAGGAAAGAGACAAAAATCTGCTACTCATACTATACTTTCCTTTTGATTGGGGGAATCCAAACCTAGTGACAAATGGAATTTTTTACTCCTTCACACGGTGGCTAGTTGGTCTCTCTGCTTGATGCATCATGATGAAAGATAAATTGTTATTAACTGTAGCTATTTCGTAGTGATATGAAATCCTATCTCCTGATAATTGATATCATCAACACCTTTTACAGAGACTAGCTTTCATGATCAACATAGGTCAAAATCAAATTACAACCTAGATGTGAAAGGCAGGTTTCTGCTATCAAATCTGTGGGCCACTGCCTGGTTAACTCCTGCAATGCAGCACAGCCAGTTTGTCTAGTATGGCAGCAGGTAATGCAAACTTGTAAATGTAAAACCTGCCACCTCCCACCAAACTCCTGGTTAGGCACTGGGGTTTGATCCTCATCAGAATTTTTAAAATTAATTTGCTTTTGGGTGAGAAAACAAATCCAGCTACGAAAAGACCAAGACTCTCCACCTAGATTGCCCACCACCAGAACATTTGTCTGATCTAATCAACACCTGCACTTTCAGAGGGCAATCTTTTAAGCAGTCAGTAAGAAAATGTATATGTATATATGTATGTATATATGATTACCTGAGAGCAGCTGTCTCATTGTGAGCATTTGGACACTTCATCTCTTCTTAAAAAAAGAAATCAAAACAAACAAACAAAACCAAACCAACCAACCAATTGAAAAAACACCAAGGAACAAACAACAAAAAAGCCAAAAATCCCAAACAAACAACCCAAAAAATCCACGACAGATCACCAAAACTTTATAAGATCTTCATCAAATGCTCCAAAATGTGAATATCCAAAATAAATATTAGATGAAACTTAATCTTGGTCTCCTTTATGATATACTCTTAAGAGAAGACAGTATCTCAAAAAAACTCCAGCCTTCCACTTTCTTAATCAAAACACTTACAAGATTTGCATATTGGTGTGATAATTGATATGATTTTTTAAAGTAGTGTGGAAATTTGATACACCTTCAACTCAGGATGTCTGAAGTGCCCTTAAAATTTATCCATATTTCAGAAACGGCTTAGCCTTTTCATGCACTGAAAAACACTATTTGTCCTACAAATTGTAGCATTTGTGCTTGGCCTATGAACATTTGAAAGTGCTGGTTTAAATTCTCAGTCATAACAGCAGAAATACAGGTCTGGTAATTTGTAAAAACACATATTCTAATGACACCAGTTGTGTTCCCTGTTACCTTGGACAGAAAAGCAGAACAAAATGAAGCAAAACAAAAATTAGGCTGTTGTCTAGAGTTCAGTCATTTTTTGATTACCAGATAATACACACCTAAGAAATTTACTTTGCTCTCCAGGAAAAGAATGTAGGAGATATTTTTAAGGATATAACCCAGATAATTTTTTTTCTTTTGCAGCTTTTTAGGATCTATAGCAGTTTATTCTCTCTCCCACTCTAAGATATACTCTACGTTTTCATTTTTCTAGGAATTGCTGTCTGATTGATCCACTTTGAGGCAATAGAAAAAACAAGGCTGCTTTTTCCTTTTGGTTGGTTTTTTTTTTCCTTGTCCTTTACTTTAAACTATTCCAGTACAGAGCATATGTATTGTTTCCTTTGGAACTTCCTGAGAACTAGCTCAGGACATTTATCATTCTGTGACACTGCTAAACCTGAAACATTCATACCTCCAGTGTGAAATTAGATAATATTCAGATGGTGATTGGAACTTTGCTGCTGAACACTCTTATCTGTGATTTTTTCAGCTGATGGAAATTTCATAGCTCTTTGCCTCTGAGTTAAATACATGAGTAGAAGCAATGAGGATGGGTGGAGAGTGCCAGTAAAACATGAGTAGGGAAAACAAGGAGAAAAATGTGAATCCACCAGATTCTTAACTCAGTTTTCATTCTACCATTAAAAGCAATGTTGACCTAACAAGCTTTATTTTATTTTATATAAAAATAATATAATAAAAATATATAAAAATTATATAAATATAATAATAATAAAAATAATATTTTATTCTACATTGGGACTTTGGGGTCCACCATGTGAGTGCTGTCTCACAGTGCTGTGCTGTTCTCCCTGCTGCTTCCTGCCTTCACTCTTGTCCCTATGGGGGAAGCTGAAAAAACCCAACATTTATTCAAAAGCAGTGTAAATACCCACCTATGTGGCATTTGAGGGACTCTCAAGTGACAGCAGGAGCCCTGAAACCACTATGAAGGGAACAGAAGTGGCAGCCAGGGGAAAAGGAAGGGGAAGGATGGGGTAAAAGATCAGATGGAGGGAGAATGCAGTCCAAGTAGACACTGGAGCAGAAGATGCAGCTCTCCTAGGAAACGAGAAGCAGATGAAAACAGGGAAACAAAGGAGCAAGGAACACTGGTTTTCCTGCCTGATGTACTTTACTAAAACCAGGACCACATCTCATGTTTGCAAAGATTAGTCCAGCCCCTCCTGTTCCCATAGCATCCCTTACTTAAAGCATCACTGCTTTAACACATTCAGCTTGTTCAGATATCTGAGTCCTTTGTGTTGGACAGTGATAAGCTGATCAGCTTTAAGGACTAAACAGTGCTATATGCCTCACATTATTATTATTCCAGTGTGAATAATCACATTTTACAACTCAAACCCATCCCATTTAGGCACAAAACCCCCCACTAATGTGATTGAGTGTGTTCCAAGAAAGGGCAGGAAAGGATACCACCTCAATCAAATCATTTTACTGTTCAGAAAATGACTGTTCCAATTATGTTCCAGTCTTAGGATTTTCCTTCATAAAACCCAGAGTAGCTGAGCTTCCCCAGGCCTGACTATCTGCTGTTATTTGATTCTCTAGCACTTCAAAGACATGTTAGTGACTATCTACATCTCTGATCTAATAAAAGTTTAGATACTAACTTGCACCTTTCAATTTCTAGCCTCTTCTCAGGGCAGAAAAAGTCCATTAGGGTTGGTGTTGGCCTGAAGAAAGGATATTTCAAGAGTTTAAAAAATCTAAATCAATAACAGGAATCAAATACAGAAACTGCAGCTTTGATGTGGGAGAGCAAGAACATGGTGACATATCAGGTTTTTCAGGGCAATATTCCACATTGCTGGAGTTTTAAGAGTTATTGTTCTTCAGGTATAGGTCAGATAGGATGGATAACCTCTGTAAATGAATGCTTTTATTGTAATACATGCATGTCTTGCATGTTAAACATCAGAGTCTTTTGCTGACAGTGTCAGTATTACCATTCATAATCTGTCCTTGTCTTTTAATCCTCACTGCCACCAAGACAACACAAACCTCAAGACATTTAGTCTCTCCTGTAAAAGAAAGCTGCTCACCAAGCAAGTGGGAATTAGGACAGTCTCCTAACCATGTTGCTCTATCCTCATTCCTGTGAGTATGCCCTTGGCCACAGGCAAAGTTTCTGGGGCAGTGGCCAATGGCCTCTCGATGCTTTTGATGCTGTGGATTGCTTGAACCTTGCAGTTCTGCTGAAGGCTCTTGGATGTGGTTATTCCTTTTGGATATAAGGAGACCTCTTTCTCTGGAAGACACATTTGTTTGGGTACATAAACATAAATTCGGTTACCCCCGTCTGGGGTGTTCTACATGACTGTGCTGGATTTGGCTAGGGGAGGATTAATTTTCTTCGCAGTGGCTGGTATGGGGCTGTGTTTTGGATTTGTGCTGAACACAGGGTTGATAATATAGAGATGGTTTTGTTATTGCTGAGCAGGGCTTACACAGAGCCAAGGCCTTTTCTGCTTTTTGTGAGGCTGGTGAGGACGCTGAGGGTGACTGGGAGGTTGGGAGGAGACACAGCCAGGACAGGTGACCCCAAGTGAACAAAGAGATGTTCCAGACCATATGACATTATGCTCGGTATATAAAGGTGAGGGAAAGAAGGAAGAGGGGGAAGGAGGAAGGAGGAAGGAGAAAAAGAAAGGATCATTTTTGGAGTGATGGCATTTCTCTTCCCAAGTCACTCTTACATGGCATGGGGCCCTGCTCTCCTGGAGATGTCTGAACTCCTGCCTGCCCATGGGAAGCAGTGCATTAATTCCTTGTTTTTCTTTTCTTGTGTGTGCAGCCTTTTGCTTTCTCTATTAGACTATCTTTAGCCCAGCCCATTAGTTTTCCACCTTTTATCCTTCCAGTTCTCTCCCTGATCCCTCTGGGGTGGGTGTGAGTGAGTGGCTGTGTGGGGCTCGGCTGCCAGCTCGGGTGAAACCACGACAATCACTCCAGCTTAGGTCTTCATTTAATCTGATTTTTAAGTGGTTTGCATGCCTAGTCAATACGTTACTATCTGTCCTCAGAGGGCAATAATATTTATTAATTAACTTGAAGATGCTATCAAACAACTTAGCTTGAAAATACAGAGACAGACCATGCATTGGCTTTATTGGTGTCAGGCAACAGAGCTGTATTTTGGCAAGCATCGTAGCATATAAGCAGAAATAAGTGCACAAGAAGAAAAATAAGGAGGCTACAGGGTTATTTTCTAGTTGCCAGTAACAATCCTGACATTCTGTAGCCTAATTCTCACTTTTCAGTTTATGCTGTTGACTCAGAAAGCATTTGTGAGGTTTAGAGCTCATGAACAATATTTACCCACACATAATTAAAAAAAATGCAATGAACTTCATGTTAACCAGCCAGGTCAATACTGAATGCAATACCCTCATTGCTTGTTGCTCCTCAGAAACACTCTGAGCAGTAGCTTGATGCTGCCTGTTGCACAGGCTCCTTTGCATGCAAATATAGAAATTTGAAATTTGTCTCACCTTGTCCATAGTGGTGGCTGGTTGTAAATAAGTCACCATCACCCACGTGCCAGCACAGTCTCTCATGGATGAGGCTCTCCCAGGGCCACTGAAGCTCTCTTCTCTGCAGAAACCAATGCATGGCACCCAGAGAGCCTTACACAACTCTGACCCACACTGAATCACAGTATGCTGAGCTGGAAGGAACCCACAGGGATCATCAGGTCCGGCTGGGGAATGTCACTGGGGAAGTGCCTTTGGCATGCACAGACATGACAAAGTCTTGGAGAGATGAGGATTTGTCTTTAAGAGACCACTATCAGCCAAAGGATTTACCTGTACACAGAAGTGAATCCCACTGATATCAGTTGGAGGTCCTCAGTATTTATGCAGCTTCTAAAGTGAGGCCACTTCTGGAGATGTTTTAACCTGGAATCACATTTTAGAGATCTGGTTTTGAAAGGTGGGAGGCAAGTGAACCCACTCACTTTTATCCAGGCAAGACTGTAGTGCAAAACAGAGGGATGTGATGCATTCACAATTACATATTTGCAGCAACACACCACTGTGTGTGGCAGTAGGATGGCTTTTAGGCTTTCTGGACCTCAGGTGCTTTTTGCTCCTAAACCCATTAAAAGCCTATTTACTGAAGCAGCCCATGAGGCAAACATCAGACACACAGAAACAACAACTGAAGTGAGAGAGACCCTCTGAACTCTATGAAATATTTACAAACAGCTTCAGGAGCCCTGGGATGAAGTGAAGTACTTTCAAGCAGAGACAGAAACCCTAATGGATATAAAAATCCTTTTTTAGCTCTTGGTGAGATTTGTTTTCAAAGACCTAGCTATGATATGAGAAAATGTATTAGCTCATCCAGTCTGCCTCCTCCTGCTCCAGGAGAGAAGTGGTCTCAGTGCTATATTTTATAACACTTGGCTCAGCCAACATAAACCAAACCCTCTTCTTGGGAATCTTCTCAGTTTTTCCAAGTATTTCACTTTGTGGAATTTTCCCCAGTATTCCACCCAGAACAATTCAACACAGTATGCATAAAGACACTTTGATGTCATGATCATCATGCTGCTGACTTCATATTTATCCCTTTAGACAACCCTAAATAAGTTCCCAGCCAGTGTGGTGATGTCCCTCTAATATCTGTCTAGAGTCATGCTCCTCCCCATTTGAACACATTATTGCTGTCCTCTGCTGTGCTCTGCCTTCACAAGAAATTGTTTCAGATGTTTTCCTGTCTGTTCCTTCCTCTTTGTATTCAAGACAATAATAATAATAATAATAATAATAATAATAATAATAATAATAATAATAATAATAAATAATAATAATAATAATAATAATAATAATAATAATAATAATAATAATAATAATAATAATAATAATAATAATAATAATAATAATAATAATAATAATAATAATAATAATAATAATAATAATAATAATAATAATAATAATAATAATAATAATAATAATAATAATAATAATAATATCATCATCATCATCATGAAGAAGAAGAAAGAAGTGAAAAGACAAAACCACCTTTTTTCATGCTACCCCAGCTGCGCAGGCACAGAAAGATTCATTTGAAATAACTGACCTGCACACATAATTCAAGTTTTACCTCTAGGATTTATGATAAAGGTATTGTTCTAATTTCTGCTTTCTCTTACTTGCCTCATACAATCTTTTTTCCTCTTAAATTTTTGTTAGAACCTTTGAGTTTTCCATTGTTGTTTGGACAGTTTAGAGAAATGATGCTGCACCTACAGAGGGTTAACCAGGAAGAGTTTCTGCTCTTACACAACTCAGTACCAAGATGATGAACACAGAATGTCCCTTTGAAGGATTTTCTTTGCAGAATCTACTGCCAAGGGACTGTACAAGAAGTTCCACAACTAGTTACAGAGGAGAACTGAGTTTAAGGAAATTGATCTGAGATCCCCATAGCATTTCTTCTCCTTGCATATTATCCTTTCTGCTTTAAAAGAACACAAAACACACTCATTCCCTCATCAAAGCAGCCTTTCAAATTTGTGAATATTTTCAAAAACATAAAATCATAAAACATTAAATTTGTGAATCTTTTCAGTCTTTGTTGATTTTTTTTTTAAATTATCCTAAAATAGCCTTCAAACTCAAAGTGGTAGAGGAAGATGTACACAGATACTTCAAATTTTCAAAAATATTTATAGTTTAAAAAATAACTGATTTTTTAAAATTTTTATTTTCTGACCAAACCAAGATTTTTTCAGCATTTGACATTTTAAACATCTAAAGTAGAACAGCAAACAAAGGAACTGTACCACACTTATGTGTTAAAAATGTCCTCAGCTGTTGCATAGAACCATGCCTCTGAAACAACAGAGCTCCAAGTGCTACCCCAGGAGCCAGACTAAGCTGCCCATGGCAGGGTCCTCCTGGGGTAAACTCCCAGCCTGGAAGCAGCTTAACCTCATGACACTGTTCACCAAGTGATCATTATTCTAATTTTGCTCTTGGGGAAGCAAAGGCAAGCAAGACAAAGCATTTATCTAAAACCTTAGAGAAATTCAGGTGCATTTCACTCTGAGCTGTGTAAACCCAGCATGCTGTTTTAATGAGTAGAACAGACTCTTTCCACATTAGGAGAAACTTGGTTAAAATTATTACTTTTCTGAGCAGAGCACAGATATTTTGACACACTGGTAGCTCTGCCAGAAAGCAAGACTGAGGGTTTTTTTTTCTTTCCACCATTACAAAGTACAGTCACATGCAAGTGAGCTTCTGCCTGTCTGCAGGGCTTGCAATAGTAAGAGGTTCTGGCAATAGCTGCACTCCCTATAGGATATATACAGCAACTGGGTCAGCCTGTTTACAAAATAGCTTGTGATTATCACAGCAGTGCTCAGCAGCTATGAATACATCATACCAGAGTCTAATTAAAGACAGGCATAGCTAAAGCACTGCAAAATAAAGAAACAGTGGCACTTAATGAAGCTGCTCAGGATTGGGAAGAGGTTAGTTTTTACTTTCAGTTAGCCCCTAGGAGGTCAGTTAACCAGGTTTATTCTGATCAAGAATTAAAATATACATCTTGTGAGGGCAGTCAGCTCATTTCCTCAGGAAAAGAGTGAATTTTGTAACAAGACACAGCAGTTTCAATGGTGAAAAAAAATCATTTTAAGGGGAAAACTGAAAATAAAGATCTAGTTGAACTTGGTAATTTGTATATAAAATGGATGTACATAAAACACCATTATACCAATAGTTGTATAAAACATAAATGTTCCTATCCTTACCCTTCAGAACGTGGCCAGAACTCTCCTTCCTCCCCTAAATACTCCTACTGCATTATACCTGCTGTCATGCTTCAGGATTGACTCCCAGTCTGTCTAGTCCCTGTGATTAATGAAATGCAGTCTTCTTCAGGCCATGCCTATTCCTAAATGACAGGGCACAGGTTAGAAGGGAGGTAGGAAAGTGCTTATTTCTATCCCAGCTATGGAAAGGAGAAGGCTTTTTCTGGAACAAAATAGTTATGCTAATGCTCCCAGCAAGCAATGGATTATGCTAACACTAGGATACGCACCAATCCTAGCTGAGTCATCATTATTTTAGGCTGAAGACTTAGGGGAAGGGAAACAATCCTTTTTGAAAAGACCAAGTTCTAGCAAATGAGTATTACAGAAGAAAAATCATGAAAAAATAGGCAGGGCAACCTCTCTTGTACTTGTACTTTTTCAGAAAGAGGTTGTTTTTTTTTTCCTCCATCCATTTGCCTTTGTAAATGCTGCACAAAAAAGGTGAAAAATCAACTATTCAGTCCATTTGTCTCACATCTCCTACTTCACAGGCACTTCATCAGTTTCATCATGTTGCACAAGTATTTTATATATTG